>NC_082343.1:27819989-28120943 GCF_027477595.1 Haemorhous mexicanus
ATGGAAACAGATGCTATTAATGAATATAAAGGTATTACATAGGGCCACAACACTTCATGTAATGTCTTCCTGTGCCAGTCAACATTATCATGTCAGGTTCTATAGCATTGCCTTTCATTAACAGAATTAACAATTAAATGCACCCCTTTGTTTTACATTATTTCCTCAACCACCTGTTTTCACTTTTTTCCATGTTTACCATAAAGAGAAATACCCTAGTTTTTTCTGTTGACTTTTAAAGTCTCTTTTTAACTTTACCCATGCATTCTTCTCTCCACCAGCAGAAGTGCCACCCAGAGGGACACATCCTCAGCAACGAGAGGGACACAAAAACCTCCTCACCTGCACCCTGCACTGCAACACTATGGATTATCCTGGAGTAAACAGCATGAGAGCATGACTCTGTCAGCCCTGCCCCTCCCAGAATAAACATCCAACCCTTTCCTATCTTGCCCTGCCCTGGAGCCTGGCAGACAGAAGGTGCTGGAGCCACTGATGCTCCAAGTGGAGGTAACGTATCCTGTCTACACCTTCTACATCTGCATTTAGGAAAGCTCTGTAACAAAACAGACACTGTGCCCATTCACACAAAATGGGCACTGAGTACTGAGCAGATAAGAACCCAGCACACTCCAAGAGGTATATTCCATGCCTGAATTAGGGTATTATTTGTACTTGGATTTTACATTTGTTAATCAGATAAATCTTCTCTCTCCAGTTCTCCTAGGGAACTGGCACACAAAATAGCCTCAAAACCGAGGAAACCCTAGACTTACATTTCTGCCTGGTTATCAAAAATGCATATATCAGAGTGGAAGAAAAAAAAACCCCACAAAAAAAGTAGGAAACAACCCATTCTTGAGTTTAGTTTCTGAGTTGAAATCTGTTTGCAGGGGGGGCAATGGGGGAAACAAACTGTCAAAAGATATGCAGAGGACAAGGCTTGAGGGAAAGCCACCACCAGGTTACCACAGGGGATGCTCCTTGGAGGTCAGGAAATGTGCTGTGTGTTGGAGCTCTTCTGAAGCATCCCATCTCACTCCATAAAACTGCCTGCCAGCACTACCCTCCTCCTGCCCTTGGGTCCAGAATCAGGGAAAAGCTGATGGGCTCAGTCGTCCCATTTGTAGTCCCTGAGTGCATCCTGTGGTGACAATTGTCTTGGGGTTTGGCTGGTTTTTGGATTTGTTTCTTTTTTAATGTTTTTTTTTTTTGTACTTTGACATAAAAAGTTTCCAGGAGCTGTTTGAATATTAATTTGAAAGACTGCTGAAAAGGGGACTGTAGCACAGGATGCTGCAAGGGAGAGCTGCAAAATAGAAACTCAGAATCAAAACAAATGCCCCTTCTGTGGGGAATAATCACCTTCAGAAGTTTCATCTTTGTGGACTATTTGGGGTCTTTAAGCTTCCAAAATGGTCTCCTGAAAGTGTGGTATGAAAGACGGACATACCATATATCACTAACACAAAATAATTTCTCTGGAATGGAGCAATTTAGTCCATTCCCTGACTTCTTAAGACCTCTCCAACTTAACTTTTTCTGAACTATTCCAAATAAACTCCCGTCTAGACAAACCTTTTGTTAGCCACCTCTACAATGAAAAGGAGCTTTCCTTTTGGATTTCTTTCCTTCATGCATTTCTCTCCTAATATTCTTAGGCACTAATATCTGCCTGTTTTAGGGATTTACTAATTTTCTTACTAGTATCTGAACTTCTCAAAAAAACTTCTGGTACACATCTGAAGTAGTGAAATCTCATTTCCATTTTACAGATGAAGAGAAAAAGAGGGTAAAATGAGATTCTATATTTTTCCCAGATCTTGAAGTCTACAGAAAAGTCTCAGGCTGCACTAGGCTCCTGGACTATCTTTTATCTCTGTCAGCTCAAAAGGGATTTGGAGTAGGAGTTATTTGAGATTTACAGGAAAAGCAGCCTCTGTTATCCTAAATTTGGGTTCTCCCTGTGGTATTACAGTCCCTGAGTTCAATCCTTATTCAAGCCACACAAGTGAAAAGTAAGCCCTGTATTGAGAGTCATTACAGTAACTCAAAGTACACTGAAGTAGAGCATACCTTTTCATGTACTGACATTCCTTGTTCTACAACCCCACTTACCTCTGTCCTATGATGTTATTTTTTTCTGTTTAATGTAATGTGAGAAGCAATAAAGAATAAGAAAAACCAGAGAAGAAAAGTTGCAAAGAGTTTTTCAGAGCCTCAAAGGAAACGTGGTATCATAAAATGACATTGAGCACAAGCAAATATGCAACGCACACGTGCCGACAGTAATGCGACACCTCAGGATCTAATTCTTCAGTTCAAAGAAAAATAATCTATTTTCTCTTAATGCATTAAGGAGTAAGACACAATAATCATAATAATTCTGAATGTAGAGTAGAAAAATGGGAAGGATTACCATGATAGGAAAAACATTTCCACTGTCAGCATTCAGAGAAATTGCTACTGAAAAGATGGAGCATTGGGATGCTGATCCACTGCAGACACCACCCACTACTGTCTGTGCCTTCACACAAACCCCAGGGGCACATAAGAGCAGCTGCCCAATCTCACAAGAGGTGTGAACATAGCCAGAACCATCTCAGGGCACAGACTTCAGCCAGAAGAGGTGGGTGTCCCACCAACAGAGGATGTGGAAGACACACCAAGCTGTGGGGAAGTATCTGCATCCTCAGCTTCAGCTTGTGTGTGGTTAAAATGATCACTTCAGCCTGCCTCAAGATGCAGGGCAGAGATGCCAGCTCCATTATGTTTATCTCTTCAGTGTCTGACAAAATAAATTTAATACTTAAATCCACTGTGGCCTACAAATAGCTAACCTCAGAGAATTCCCCAGACAAAACAGGGGAGAGCCACCACCTTCTGCAATGCATGCAATGCTGCATCTGTAAAATACCTCATCCAGATGGGTAAAAAAAATTAAAAATGGAGACAGCATGTGTGTAAACATATTTCCATAGCCCTTGAAGCAGGGACCAGTACTTGACTGTATGAGTTTCACAGCTCACTGGGTGTCATTCCAAAAAGCATCTGTCACTGCCACTGGCAATAAATTCTGAAAACAACTGTACTTTGCTTCTCAGTTTAACAGGATCACACAGCTGCCAACAAACCACCTAAGCCGAGAGACCCAGGAAATGTGTGCCTTACCTCTCCAGATCTTGTCCCTGGTTATATTATCAGTGACAGGAGTGGCAATGTTGCTAGGACGGTGTTAGACAGCACATTCACACACAGACCTGACTTGTCAAGTCAGTACTTTCTGCCTGAACTTTTACACAGTTCTATTAAGAGTAATTTCTTCTCTTTTTTTTTTTTCTTTTCATACTAAACATGTCTCACTTGAGGTTTGTAAACTTTTACTTATTTCAGTAATTCCAGAAGAGCAAGTAGAGGATTGGAAAATACAATGTGTCTTGCAAGAAAAACAGAAACCACTTGCTGCCTCCATGCTGAGATGTGGGTACAGGAGAGGTGTTTATTGCAGCTAAAAATCAAAGAGGAGAGGGTGAAGGGCAAAGACAGAGGCCTCCTAAACCACTGGGAATTTGGCTGCAATAGCATTGGGATTTACTCCTACCTGCATATTATTGTCAGATGTGAGAAACTATTGCACTGAGTGCCATATTAATGCATAGCAAGACAGAATCCCATAACGTAAAGAATGAAAATTTTAAAAGAAAAAGGATGGGGAAAGAAACAAGACACACAGAGGTAAGTTAATTAGCTAGAGTTCAGTGGTCAGAAACAAAAGCTACATTTCTATTCTCCAGCATTCATTCTTCTGAAATAGGTCATTCTCCTATACAGGCCTGTTTGAGGGCTATAACTGAACTGTGCTAAGGAGCTGTCCCTTAGCCAGAGATAAAGGAAAAAATTAGAATTTAACCACGGACAAAATTACTGATTTAAGCTGTTTTAATCTACTATAAAAACGTAATATAAAACTTTTATATTAATTTAAATAGCACCTGAGTTTATCCTTACCTGCGTACATGCAAAATTATTGCTGAGAAAAAAAGCAAGATGGGTCACTGTTTTCATAGAAAAGACTTTTAATTAAATTTGAACATTTTTATCCTGAAGACCCACTGTCTCCTGCAGAAATGCAGAGAGTGTTGTTTTTCCTATCACCAGCTTTGGCTGACAACACACAGGGCTGCTGGACAAGGAGTGGGCATAGGCAGTAACCTCAGTGTAGATTTGTCCAAAACAGAAAGGACAATCCAGGTAAGGCTCCTGTGGTCCTGCTAACCCATGTATAACTTTAACTGTCCAGCATCCTAATCTATTTTTGCAGTGCTCAGCTCTGGGGTGTTTTGGCTCTGAATGTACAGAGATCTACTTTGATGCCTGTGAGTGAGAAGAAAGAAAGGAATTGAAGAGTCAAAAGCAGCAGCGTGATGGCTTGGGTTGATTCCTACTCAACAGCCCACACTTTCTTGTTGCAAACACTGCTGGTAGGTGACACAGTTAAGGGCTGGGTTGTGGCAGCCCAAGGGCTGTGAAACTGCCCACACACTTGCACACATCTCTGTTTAAAAGATTTGGTTTTGCTGCTAGTGTTTCTTCTCTTACCCACAGTGTATTCTGGTTTGATCTTGATTTTGGGCCCCGCTGGGAATTCAAACACCTGCTTGAGCATATCTTCCCAACCACTGTTGTAATAACATCAGTTTCTACCCTACAAATATAGGAAAAATATAAAACTTGAATCATCTTTCTACCCTATGAGTCAGAGATACATCCCCTTTTAATACAGAACAGAAAATACACTTGGATTGTTCATCAGTTTTCTAGGCTGTGAGGCATTCTTGCCCATTTAATATACGTGTATGTTAAGATTAAATCATGCATTGGAAATCACAAAGTTTTTTTTCTTCCTAGCAGCTGTATAGCAAGTTAACACTTCAGTTTTTCTGAGAGACTGTCTGCATTTATTAGTGGTCTTTGGCTAAATTGTGACAGAATAACTGGGTTAAAAAAGAATAACCTCTGCAGAAATGAAAACAATGTTTGCAATAATTGCCTAATGATGTTATTTTCTGCTTCTGTGCTAGGAATTGTAGCTTGGATTATACAAATGCGTTACAAGGGGGTAGTAAATTGTCCTTCTCTCTATGGATTTACAATATCAATCTTGGTAATTTGTTAGTTACAGTGTATGTAATGTGATCTTATTGCTCATGTTACACAAGAGGATTACACGGCTTACTAAATAAAGCAGTGGTCTTTCCATTAGGGACCGTACTTCCTTCCACACTGATGCCAAGACAAGTGAAATTAGATTGGTGATCTCAGCCCTAGGACCATCTCTGGTGAATATAGACTGAGATCCCCAAACTACCAAATGCCCAGGGCCAATCACTCATCCCTCTCATCTTGCTCCTAACACCTGGATTCCAGATTGTTACATTTTGTATTCATCAGCTGCTGAAACACATTGATGTGTGGTTTTCCAGTGCAAGATTTACCTTGTCTCAGATTTGTACC
Organism: Haemorhous mexicanus; assembly: GCF_027477595.1. NCBI lineage: Eukaryota > Metazoa > Chordata > Aves > Passeriformes > Fringillidae > Haemorhous > Haemorhous mexicanus. Next base: position 27,825,504 of record NC_082343.1, read on the forward strand.
TATGCTCCTGTTAGTTTGTTAGAGGCCCATGAAATTCTATTCAGATGGTATAAGGGCACATTCCACTAGTCTGTTTGACAGGCTTCAATGTTTTGCAGTTTGAAAATCATCCCTATGTCATCTATGATTTTCAAGATAAGAAGATACTGTTATTACTGTGTTGGATGTTGATGCAAATCAATGAACAAACAGGAGAAAGAGCTACAAAAATCTGCTGTTTTGTTTGAGTCAAACTTTATTCCTTACAATTCTTTTTCTCTTAAAGGTCTTTCTGTGATATTCTGCTGCTCAGCCTAAAATGTTTGTTTATTAATTTCACTTCTCACCTATTAAATCCTTTTCCTCTGTCCATAAAGTTTGTTATTCTTTATTATTTTCACTTCTCTGTCTATAGTTGTCTTATCTCTCCTCCTTGTGATTAATTGTAATCTGTTTTCTGAGCTCTGGCTAGCATTTCAGTATGTTTCAGGTGGAATGGGTCCTACAACTGAACACAATATCTCAGACATAGCTGATTGAAAGAGAATAGCATCTTAACCACCTAAAATAAAATTGTTAATGCTTATTTTGTTATTTTCCTCATTCTAAAGCTTTTGAATAAATTTTGTGTCGATTAAAAGAGTTGCACTGACAGCTTTAAACCTGCCAGTATCAGTATATCTGCATAAAGAGTAAAGCTCAGCATTGCTCTGTCAGCCTAGATCAGTCCACAGGGATTGATCTGTGGCTGAAAGACTTGCATTTGAGTGAAGTCAGCCTAGAAATGGACCCCTTAGCACTGGTGCCTTTTGGTAACTCTCAAGCATCTACCAATCCTTTGCATAGTAAACTCAGTAAGGAAATTAATAGTGCTCAGATTTTTCAAAAATACTTAGGTCCTGAAAGACATGGGGCACATTTAGAGCAAGGGCTGACCTTAAGGTCACTCTAAATCACAAACCCACACTTGTTTCTGCAGCAAGCCTCTTACCCTGACTCCCAGCCCTAAGCCTGCATAAGCCCAAGACCCTGGTGTGGTCTCCGTGCTGAGGCCAAACCCACCCCTGCTTCTGTATCCTCTCCTCCCACTGTGGTGTGGTACATCCAAGCACTGGAAGCACTTTACTACAAGTCCCACAAAATCCCTTTTCCCAATTTAGGACTCATCCCTTCTTTACCTCCTGAAAGGTTTCTGTGGGCCAAACCTGGAAAGGCAGATCAACAGCCCATTCCCCACTTCAGCAGTTTTGCTTGCCTCAGACTGCTTGAGGACACTTCTCGGTGAAAAAAAAACTCTAATAATAAATGGGCCCTAAAACCAAACAATAGACATTTTGGATGTGATTTGTTGCATTCATTTGAAAACAAAGCTCAGCTCAATTCTGTGCAGCCTTTTTAAGTTCATATGTATTTCTGGGGAATACTGCTCCATGGCACTACCAAAATAGTGAACAAAAAAATAAACAACACACAGCCCCAGATATCTTAAGGCTCTACTGAGAGAGGCACAAGAGTACCACTTGCTTGAATAAGTGAGCTTCTTAGATGAGACAGCTGAATTATTGGGAATAAAGCTGTGACTGCCTATTTGTTTTAAGTGGACAATAATGTCTGTTAATCACTAACTTCTGGTTACCACTGACCAAGACTACTTGAACAAATAACCTGGAGGTCCAAGTATCTGCATTCCATTACCAAGCTCCAAAAGCCACTTAATCACTTCACCACGAGCACTGCAGCTGCCTTGCAATGTGGCACAGACGGATCTAATGAGCAGTTTCAACAGCCTTGGTTTGGCTTTGTGCTTTGCAAAAACACAGCCGTGATAATGGGCAAGAGATGGGCAATTTGTGAATGCTTTCTGCATTTTTTTTTTTTTGTGGCTGCTAAAAGAGAACAAGAACTCTCAGTAGCTGAGATCAGTGGAAGCAATACCAGCCCATTGGGCAGAGGCAGTGTGAGGCTGGGCTGGGGCTCAGGGTCTGTGCTGGTTCATTGTGGCTGCTGTCACCAGATTATTCCTCCCAATAGGCCATGAGGGACAGAGGGCTGCATCTGGAAGGGAGCTGAGGAGCAGCTGGAGATCTGAGATTACAAAACATCATTCCCAGCCAAAGGAGAGAATGCGGTCTAGTGTCCTTCCACTTCCCTCCTGTCCCCACCTGAAGATTGTCTCCAGAAAGGGGCAGACCCAACACAGGGCCAGGAAACATGGGTGGCTGCTCTGAGGGGCTCCTGGAGGGAGCTCCAGCTGTGCCACACGGAGTGCCACTGAACCCATCACCCAGCAGTCACAGCTCAGAGGCAGCAGAGGTGAACCCTCTTAGACACCACTGAGTGTCTGCTGGGGATCCCCAAATAAAACAAATGTCAGGGAGAGATGGGGCAGGATAGAAACCCACTCCCCAGAGATGTCAGCTGAGGTCTGACAGGAGCAATTTCCCACAGCTTATTGCAGGCAGAGCCCCCACATGCCTGTGTCAGATAGCAGGAAGAGGAGGAGCAAGGTCATCCTCCTAAAATCAGTTCTGCAAAAGGATTATTGCTTTATGCAGAAGAGATGTGGGAGTCAGAGTGACAGAGCTCAGGAGTTCTGCTCTTTGAGATTTTACAAGGGAGCAACGAGCCAGTGTAACTACTGGGCTGAAGCTCACTACAGAACTTGTAAATTCATTGTCAGTGCAGCTGACTCCATTCCCAGATTCTTAACTCTAGTTCAGTCTTTCCCCTCCATTCACAGGTACAAATGCCTCTGGCTTTGTGGAAGTGACTAGAACAGAACTGACTTGCTACTTTTTACCCTAAGAAACTGTTGGTAGCCTACAGGTAGAAATCAAAAGCATGTCAGTTGAGATTTGGGTAAAGTAGGACTTGTACAGCATTAAGGAGGTTTAAGTGCTCAGATCTGAAAATTAGCCTGGTCTTTGTACTTTTCTTGCTTTACCAGAAAATCTAGAGTGAAACTTGCCATTCTGGGTTATTTCACCATCAATTACATGCACAAATGAGGCTTTGGGCACACACCTTCTGGGTTTTTTTCAAATGGTTTCAAAAATATATGCAAAGAAGGAGAGAGCAGGTACTGACCATTTAGAAATCCTTAATAAAAAGCAGTGTTAAGAAAGTCAGTTTAAATTAGTTGATACAGCACAAAAATATCCCAGGTTTTTTTCCTGTGGTGTATTGGTGATTAATATATTCGGAGAGGAAACGTGTTACAGTCCAGCCAGTATCATTTAAATAATGCTATGGTATCATCTTGACAATGAAGGCTCAGGAAAGCTTATTTACTGTGAACTTATCTACAACTTTGGGGTTTGATAATTGCTTAGTGAAACTTCTGCACTATAAGATTGGGTTCCATTTCCAAACAAACTGCTGCTCATAATCAAACACAAATTATAACACATGACTTGACAGAAGTTCTCTGTGCATTCCACAGGGATATAAAAAAGGTGATGTCTCCAAGATGGCAAAAATGCTTTTAATAGAGACAAAAAATATGTCCAAAGGCTCTTTTTTTTGAACACCACAGATAATCAAGCTGCCAAGGCCAGGCAAAATCTTTCCCTCCAACACACTTTCTCCTAAAGGCATCAGGAATCATTTTAGTCCATGTATCTCAGGAGACTGACACAAAGTCCCTTTGAATCAAGTGGGGGATTTTTATTAATATCAGCAGGCATTTGTTGGGGAGCCAAAAGCCTGTGTGAATTAAATCAGTGAGTCAGAAATGGAAGAAGATGGGGGCAGACCCAAGCTGGACTTCAGGAAGCAACAGAGTATGTTTCAGTCAAAGGAATGAAGGCCACAGCCCCAGCTTCAGTATCTCCCCCTCTGTTATCCCTTTGTAGGCTGCTGCAGTTGGATATACGAAGGGACTCAGCTGCTAGGGGTGAAAATAGCAGCTTCCCCATTCTGAAAAAACAACTACCAGCCACCCCTGTTTCCCAAACCAGGAGCTACATCAGTGGTTTTCCAGGCTTTGCCATGCTTCATAGATTCAAGTAAAGGCAAAGGTGGCTGGAGTCCCAAGAGGGACAATCTTCATGTCACAGGCAGTATCTTATGCTCTATTTCCAGCTAAAATACTCAAAAATACTGATTTCTTCCTAGTTTCCAGAGGGAGCACAAGGAAGCATGCCATAGCAATAAAATCCTTCATAAAATTAGGCCAGTAATAATAGTTTGAAAAGTTTTGTCAATGGTTTGTTCATGTCTCCTGCAGAAAAAGACAGAGAATGACATGTCCCTTGTGTCAAAGCCCCCAACAGCAATAAAACCAGCATGAAATACACGGAGTTTTTAAGGGGGTGTTTATCAGCCTTCTTCCCTCTGCCTATTCTCCCAGGAGATTAAAAAAAAAAAAAAAAAAAAAAAGCACAAAGATGTAGAATGAGTGAGAATGAGTGGTGCTGAGGAGAAAAAGGCAAATCTCCAAGGTATTGCCCATCCCAGCCCTCTGCTCCCACCTTGCCAGGTGAGGTGGTGAGTTCCTCATTGCTCCCCAGCCTGCCTGAAGCACACACACACATCCAAACACATCAGAGGATTTGGTGGGATCCCATTTCCTGTGTTTGCATGGGACAGTCTGGACCAGGAAGCTCAGCACAAGGCCGGAGGTTGAATGCTACCTTCCTAGAGCATGGTGCTGTTCACTCACCCATCCACTATGGAAAGGTAGCCAGTTCCTGGGAGTCTGCAAGCTCCAAAAGGCAAAGGCTCCCCAGAGCCAGAGACTTCTCCTGAAGAAGTCATGTAGTCATGAAGAAACCAGGTGCAATGATAACATTATGTATAAGTGCTTTAATAGATGAGCCTCAAAAGGCAAACCTAGTTTACTTTTTGCAAGTGCTCTGAAAAGACTGGGGAGCTTTAAACCACTCTCAAAAATTACTACTGAATTTTTGAAGTGGGGTCATTTTCAGAAACATAAATCAAACACACTCAACTAGATGGAGGTAGCAATATAAAGAGCATCCTCATTTACATTAAAAAGTAATTGCTTTCTTTAGATGAAAAAATAAGGAAGAGAAATGTATTGTCTAAAATTACATTTGATTAGGTGAGACAGATCTTTACACTTGCCAACTTTTACATTTTACTCCTGAGATATCCATCTTTACTAGTAACATATTTTATGGGTTTATTAAAAACATCATGTTGTCTTATCCTACTTAACTGCAAATAATTCAAACAGAATGTTGGAAGATTTCCCTTGCAGCTTGTAAGAAAAAATGTTATCTTTCCAAAACTGTTGTTTTAGAAGAAATCCTAAATATTTCAGAAACTAAAATAGCCAAGTAAACTATAGTCAGGTAAACTGTAGTCAAGTGTCAATAGTCAAGTTTCAATAGTCAAGTGAAGTTTAACACACAGTGAAAATACAATTCCTTAATACTTGTGGATCTTCACCTGACAAGTTGTTGTACAAAAGCTTCCCCTTTTTCAGAGGGACTCTGGAAAAGCTCTGGCTTTAGAGGGCATTGAATGCCATCTGGCTGCAGAGTCTACCCACAGAGGCAACTCTCATGTCTACCAAGTAGCAGAGAAGTTCAATTCCAATCCAAATATTTTCCTTTTCAGGCAAGGCATGTTAGTTTTTTTACTAACATAAATAAATAAAAAGCAAATACTTCTGTAAAAGAAATCTCACATCATCAGAATTAGAGCTGCGTAAATGATTGGATCGCTTGGTGTAGTCAAATGAAAATACTAATAGGAATAAAAATAACAATTAATTTTCAGTCTTGCTAAGTTTATTTACTAACCTACTTGTCACACTTATTTTCAGAAGATCAACCAACAAAACATAAAAATTTCTTATTCATTGAAAACCTTGGGTGTTGACCTGCTCCATCCATGACACAGCTACCACAGCTTGTGCTATTCCTAATAAAGCTCAGAAGAGTCAATCACCAAACCAGGATAATTTTAAATACTGCTGTTGAAAACACCTTTCAGTTGAACTCTGAAACTCTGAGATGTGAGTGCTGTGGTTAATTTCAAGTTTACTGATTGGAAAAGAACTTCTAAATCATGCCATTCATAGGAAAAAAAAATCCACTTGAAATGAGTCCAAGAGAAATGTTTTTTTATATACAGGCTCAAATCTAGATTTTGAAATCATGCAAGACTGTTAAGTTCAATCAGTTATTTCTTCCTCACAAACTCCATTTTCAAGCATAATTTCATTCCCATTTTATAAAAGTTTCCCAACATTCAATGATATTTCTCTCTAAATATATGTTTAGGTCATATGAAGACAAGTATGGCATTTATAGGTCAATTCAGGATTAACTATATGAAATAATTAATGTACAAGGAACAAATGCAACCCCAAAGCTGAAGGTCAGACCCATTAAACATGTCACTCTTCATACTTACAGGAACCCCTGTTAACTTGTACAGGATATCTGAATTTTTTGCTATCTGGTCCTCACAATGTGGGCCGGGGGTTCTGTGTGTGTTTTAGAAGTTAATCAGCCTTTTGTGGCAGTAACTGCAAAGCAAAGTGTTCCCTGGTGTGCCAGGAATGTCCTGTTTCCCTTTGAGGGGAGGCTGCCGAGGTACTGCCTTACCATCGTGCACCTTTCATGACCACTCACTGTTATCAGCTCCTCAGTTTCATCTCTTGGATCAGCAGCAATTTCTGAAAAGTGTTTATTTTCTTTGCTAGCCCAGCAAAGGGCTGCCACAGCACATTGGATTACACCAGCAAACAGGCCCACTGGAGCAGCAAGATGCTCGTCCCTCCCCAGCCTTCTGCACCCCTGTGTGGGCACCGCTGGGGGTGCAGGGCTGGGTCACCCAGGGAGGAGTAGGAAAGGTGGAATTCAACTTCATGTAGGCTTCCTCTGCTGCCATGGACAGTGCTCATTCTGCAACAGTACTGCCCATAAACTGCTGCTGTACTGCACCAGGCTGCAGCAGACAGCAGGTAGGCTGGCAAAATTTTTTCCAGAGAAGAATGATTGCATTGCGTTGTAAAAAAAAATTGAAATTTTCTTCCCTCTACTTTATAAAACAAAGAGCACAGGAGCAGACCAAAAGGACCCTGCATACTTTGTACCAGGCTGGGGAAACCTTTCCCGTCCCAGCTGCAGAAGAGGACAGCTGAGAACCCACTCACAAGTGCCAGCAGAGAGAGTTGGAGTTGGTTTGGGAGAGCAGGATGGAGCCTGGGTTACATCTACTGATACCTGGGGCAACCTCTGCAGGGCACTGGCTGCTTGGAGGCTGCGGGCTCTGGGAGAACCTTCCCCAGGAGCCGTGCTGGTGTGCTTGCCTCCTCCGTATCTGCTGGTGGCTGTGCCAGAAATTGCCCTTCTCCCACCACCTCTTCACTGCCTGTGCCTGGGACACAGGCTGAATTAGCAAGAGCATAGCTCCACTCCCATTAGGAATCTCACTTATCAGCAGCAGGCAAGACAAATGATGACTTTGCACTTTCCACTGGACAGATTTCTAAGTGAAATCAAAGCCTTAGATTGGGGCATCTCAAGGCCATTGCATGGACTGCTCTAAAACTGAGAAAAATCTTAGGATAGAGTGGCCTCACGAGCTCTCCTCCGCCTCAGAAGTGAGTTTAGTGCTACACTTGAAGGTTGTCCCCTCAGGTCATCCCTCTGTCCTTATCCTTCCCAGCCCACAGAGAACAAATCTCCCTGACACGACCTGTGGCACAGAAGACCGCAGCAGGCAAAGAGAAACCTTTTACATTTCCAAGCATTCCTGCACACAGCACTTCAAAGAAGGTGAAAACCTCTTTGTCTCACAGTTTCAGACTGATGGCTGTCACCACTGCGTGCTCTCCGTGCAGAATCAATTAGTAATAGCCACTCTCTGGTGACTCTGAAGAGGCGGGATTTCTTCCTCTTCTGAAATGCCATCAAGGCTTCCTCATCAAAGGATTATGCCTATGACAAGAAAGCAAAGTAATTTAATATAAGCTGAAAGGGAAATGGAAAACTCCCCCATCTAAGGCTAAAGCAGGGATTGCTGTATCTGGAAACACCACCGTAATCTACAAAATGATTTCTCACCTGTGCCTCAGAAAAAAAAAACCCAACCAAAAAACTCCCAAACCCTTTAAAAAAAGCCTTTCCAGAGCACACATGTGTAAGGGGGTAAATTGGCTTAGGACAACCCCATGCCCACTAGCACAGGTCATTCCCTATTTCAGATGCAGTTTTGTTATTTGCCCTGTATGGAAAGATGAAAACCACTGTAGACAGAAGTAAGGCTTTCAAAGCCTGCTCAGACTCTTCCTAGACCCTCCTTTCAGTTGTTATAATTTAGAAGTCAATGGATCTGTGTAGTTTACAGCAGTGAGTTTCTGACCCACTGAATCTAAAACAGGAAACAGATTTGTAAGATAAATAGCCACAAATTTCCTATTACTTGGTACATTTTTTTAACATATGCATTCTTTGGGCAGCACACCACAAGTATTATGTTCTGTCACAAATATTTAGTGAAGCAAACTTTTTAAAATATTATATAATTTGTGGATGACCATGGGCTCTTTTGTGTATGTCCATTTTTTAAATTAGTCTGACTGATGGCTGCATCCATTTTTCCTTTTTTCTCCACCCCTTTTGTGATCATACATTTTATTTACCAAACTAACTTGTGAGAGCTGGAGGAAAGGTACTGTCTGTGCTTTCCTCACACAGAGCAGATTCCAGAGACATTTTAGTACAATTCAGAAAGAGAGTTTGGCAGGCCCTCCCTGTCACGGTAATTCACATAGGCTTAAGGCTACCACTCAGATAGAAAGAGAAAACAAATATGAGTGGAGGAGCCATTTTCCTAATTGTTTACACTTTCTGGGAGAACTTATTCATGAAACTTGTGGCACTCTACTTTTCTATATGCTCTCACAGAATAAAGCATTTCAGTAAAGAAAACAGAGGTGGAAGCTGTTTCCAGTTGGGTACTGTTTTCTCACTGTGCCCATGGTTTCAGAGACAAAGAACCTCCCTCTGCCTCCTTTGCTAACCCTGCATGCCATGGGGCTTTGAGGTGACAAAAAGAACAATTAGAACAAAACAAAATAAACATTAATAATCAGCATTAAAAATCTACCCATCAAAGAAGGAGAAACAAAGCAGAGCCAGCAAGAGGAGAGCAGGTAAGAGGTTGCTTTGGCCCTATCAGACAGAAGAACAGACAGAGCACTCCCATCCCACATGGCAGCACTATCTTCTGGGACACAATCTCATTTTCTCTTTGGTGAAATGCCAAATCAGGTTTTAAATGCTTTGTCATTCTGAGGTACTTTACATCAGATTTCTTCCTTTTTTTTTTTTTTTTTTTTTTTTTTTTTTTTTTTTTTTTAAATGAGGAGAAAGAATTGCCACTAATTTGGATTCCAAAGAAAAAATTCAAATTCACCAAAGACTGAGTGTTTTCAGATCTGGATTATTTGGATTCCAAAATAATCCAAAACTTGTATAAATCCTGAATTGAACTTAGCTGAGACTTTAAAGAGTTGTCTTCTCCTCTGTAACAGTTGGCTTCAGATGAAAGCACCAAATTGTCACCAAGGAATTTCTCTTGCCATTACTTCCACCTTAACTATAAGCAGAAAATACCAGAAAAACCTAACTAGATAGCCTGAGAAAAGCAATATTTAAATTTTTTTATTTAATTTTATTCTTTTGCTCTTGCAAACATCCACACCAAAATAATACTGGAGAGTGAAGAGTGCTTTCCCAGAGTGTTCCCAGAGGGATGATTGAGTTGCCTACGGTAAGGGCAAACTTTCTTGGACAAGAGACACAATTTCCTTTGCAGCCTCTACAGAACTACAAAAATGCTCTGCTGGATGCAGGAGCCACCAGCCTTATTGGCTTTCCACTCCAGGAATAAGAAGTATTCCTTCAATCAAAAGTTTATGTAAAAAATAATAAAACAGCGCAAAAATCACGTAATGCAGCAGATATAAAGCAGTTCCAGGTAGCAGGGTAAAAACTTGAGTAAAGCAGACCTGATTTAGCATCTGTGGGATTTGTAGAAGCAATCAGTCCTCAGGAAATGTATGACTTAAGAGAGCATTAAGGCCTAGTCTAAGAGATGATCCTACTTCAGAAATGCCACAGGAGGTGAGGAAAAAAGGAACAAAAGAGGTTAGAAGACAGGCTCCATTTGAGGGCAATATGTTATTCCCATCAAACTGTTTCCACTCTGAGTTTTCATACTTGAGAGGTTGGATAAGCCTTGGACAAGCCTCTGACCTTTTAAATGATTAGCTGAATCTGGAATTCCAAACCTTTTGAAGCTATCCAGTCATAAACACTAACATACAAACAGATTCCACATAAATACTAAATGCAAAAGACATAATTTACAAGTATGTCAGTGTGCCAAAGAATACTACTGAAATTGTACAAAGATTTTTTTTTTTTTACATGTACCACACACTGAAAAGTAGCTAGACTGCAGCTAGACTGCAGCTCAAGGCTGCTTTTAAATGTTTTTCACTACAGCGTTACTTCAGTGGGTCCCTACCTGGGTTATAGTGTGCAAAACTCAGCTGTTTCACTTTGTATTAAATTGCACTCCTTCAAGCTTGAGATCCTGAGATGATAGCCTAGACAAATCAGCAGAAATTCCCTGAAGTCTGGCCATTTACTATTTGTGTTCAGAAGCTCAGCTATGCTGCCTTTGTGACAGACACATTACAAGAAAATCATTTGGTTCAGCTAATATATATTGTTGTATTCCAGTTCTGCTAAAAGGACTACAGGAATTCAAGATTACTTCCTAGATCCATGTGTAAGATTCATAAGGCTCCTCATTTTTCATGATATCAGCATGAAATTGCATCTCTTCAAACCACTTAAAACTTCCCTGCTCCCTGGAAGCACCAGTGAATACAATTTTACAGGTACACCTTAATTCAAAAGCAGCAACAATAACTGTTTTTATCATTCAACAGAAAGATGCAGGCCACACTTTCCATGTGCTCTTATTATAGCAGTCTCACCAGAAAAGCCAACACACTGGTGTTTGCCATGGCCTGTTTGTGCACATCTTTAAGTTCAGGCACTGCACACAGACTTTCTGCTACGGAGAATCAGTCACATTGTTGACACCCACCCATCTACATTCAAGACATTCTTCAACAGCCACCAGTCAGCCACTTGGAAATACAGCTCAAGGAACTACAGTGATTTGGGTAGCAGAAATGATGTGGTTACTGGGAGAAAGTTTGTGGAAATGTATTGGCAAGATTAGTGGAAGAGCATTTCCTATAATTTGCTGACCACCAAATGAAAGATATTGCTAGAGCTGACTTGTAGTCTGTTTGCAGTTCTTTGTACATGTAGTCAGGATAACTGAGCTCAGAAAAACTGGGCACTCAGTGGCAGGGTGTCTTTTTCCTAGAAAAGTATGGTTGAATGAACAAGATTAATGAAATTCAGATACATACTTTCCAGAACAACTATAACTACCCCATCTGTGCCTCTGCAGTCCTCAAAAATACTTTCTATGTTCTCGAGTGTTTTGACAGTGTATCTGAGCAAGAGTCATTTGGAGCAACCATAGCATAGGCATAAATAACCTTTGAAAGTTTCAGCCATATAATATTCAAATGATCCAGGTTGTCTTCTGTCTGTTTGAAGGCAAAGAACTATAGTTGATTTCACCTGGAAGCAAGTTAATAGGATTTTAGCTAAATAAATATGATTTCTAAGCATATCTTTTTCTTAATTTTCTAAACAAACCAGGGCTCAAGTGCTGGATTAATGCAGGACACAACCCAAGCTTGGCATCTTTCTCTCTGACATCATAACAAACAAATGTGGCTTCTCGTGGGGAACCCATCCAGCCCATATGACTTGTATTTCTTTCAAGAAAGTGCCAATGTATTCATTTGCCTGAGCTACCTGCCAGAATGCTACCCATATTTTTCTCCAACTCGACTCCTGCTTCAAGGGCACAAAGGGTGACTTGGGGGTGTTGCTCTTATTTGCTCCTTCCCAAACTAAGCTCTACCCCGGGCTCTTTCACCAAGTGGCTGTCGATGCCAAAATGTCACAAGTCAGACCAAAGTCACAAGTGCTCAGCAGTAGCAAGAGAAAGCCACAAGTGGAAAGGGACCCAAAGAATGCCTTTGTTAGGGCAGCCATTAAGCAAGGCTCCTCTCAAGCACGTGTGTACTGCAAACACACATGAGGCTCCAGACTTCAGTAAATGGTTGAACAAGTTTACTGACATGACTCATTCCATTGCTATGTCTAAACCGAATCAATTTTAGCTGCTCGGCTCTGATGAATGTTAAGGTCATAGCAACCATAAAAAAATAAGAAAGGCACCTGAAGACATTAACAACATGGGAAAAATATGGGGTTTAGCTGAAAATAAACAGAAGAAATTTCAAAACAAAGAGCAAGTTTATTTGTTCTTTCCCAGAAAGATTACCTTCTCTCATAAAAGGATCTTGTTATTAAAGTTCCTGTGCTTCCCCAGCAACATTATCGTGGTTCTGTAACACTGTTAGTCTGGTCAAAGGCTATGTGGGCCACAGAACCAAGGCAATGACAGTGTTTATGAGAGCTGGAAGCAAGATGAGGATGAGAAAGATGAGGAGAGACAACACTAGTCATCTACAAAATAAAGAGCTAGGCAAGAGGGCAAAATTGCCGCAGGGTAGATAGAGCTAGTGGTGCAGAAACACCGTAAATTTCTTTGTAAGAAAAGGGAAGAAAAAGTTGCACATGCTCAAAGAAAAGTCCTTGAAAGTACCTGACAGCCAACTCTGACTGAAGGGGAAATAGAAATTAATTTGGAGCAACTTAGATCCAGCAGAATCTTATTCTGTTAAGCCCCTGTTGTTTAGTAAATTCCCTTCAAAGTGCTTTTCCTGACAAGGAATTTTAGGGCCTAATCTGACAGGAACTGGGACTGGGACTTTATCTGGTGGGCTCTGCTGTTGAGCATTTGAGCTGGCTGAAGCCATAGTAGCTGGAAATGCTGAAGTACATCTATGCCTACACTTTGTACATTCGTCTATTCTTAGTTTGAAGTCATTGCTGAAGTTCTACACAGGAGGTCACCATTTGGGCATCAAATACAGTATTTTCCATCCACCAGCTAGAACCTAACAAACATTGCCTTAAATAAATTTGTGCCCATGCCAAATTCAAAATTAACTTCCCAAGCCAAGCTAGGGTTGATGGGATGGGGCCAAGGGGCCCACAACTCTGCTGTTGAGCTAATGGAGCAGTCTCAAGCTGCCAATCCAACAAGGGAGACTTTTTTATTTAACGTATACATTACACAACGTGTGCAATATTTTCCACATTCAATGAGAAGACTTTATTTATAAGCTGCCTGTGTTGAAATGGTCTCTTATTACAAGGAAGCAGCAAGCCAGGTTGAGCCTGGAAATGAACTCTCATTTTCTCCTTCACTGAAACATTCAGTGACATTTTGCTCATTCACTCCAGAAATATTTTACAGATGGTTTTGGACATTTACTGGATATGCAGGCCCTAGAATAATGAATTATATTCTCAAATCTTTTCATCTTGTTCAGTCTTCATTACTTAATGGAACAGTCAGTGAGATACCAATTTTAAGGAATTGCATCTACCTCCAGAAAGAGTACCTATGGTGAAGATATTCAGATTCATTTTCAGCCAGAAAAGTGATTTTTTTGTCTTCATCAGCAGTTTTAAATGGATCAACACTTTGCAGATAGGTTTCATATATAATTTTCAGTCTTTTCTACTAATGGAAAATTGAGTTAGATACTTCAGAGTTTGAAAGAACAGGCCAAATCTTCACATCCATGCTGACTGCAATATGAATTGATACTTACACAAATAGTAAAAAAGACACCCATAATTCTGTCTTCATTCATGGGCCTGGGATACCTTCTCTGAAAATTCCTAGGTCCAGATTCACTTCTGATGTCAGTCAAATTTCTCATCACACAGGATACTAGTCAACATCAAAAAGGAGTCAGTGCATGTATGAAGTTCTTGTAATGCTGTGTAATAATAATTTATTATGTAAGCCTTTGTGATATCCTGCAAGTATATATAATCAAAATGGCCATTCAATTTCTATTTCTAAATCCTTGATCTCATGTCAAGTGCTTTTGCTACACCTAAGGCATTCAACAGATGGTCTTGGGTAACAAATCCCAGAGGAATTTTCTGAATTGTGAATCCTGGTCCCACAGAGGCATCACCCACCAGCTTTGAATGAAATATATATTCCTTACTGAGAAACATATTTTCTAACCACAGTATCTTCTCTGCATTTCCTAATATTGAACCTTAATTCCTTCCTGCTTGGAGAGTACTCATAGAACCAAGGACCACTGGTGGCTGTGAACCCCATTTTGGATATCCATCATTACTCATGTACCCCCCAAGGAATTCATTATGTGATTACCAAAACCAGTGCATTGTCCTATGGAGATAACAGAGACATCTCTGAACAAACCAGTTGTGCTGCAAGCACTAATTCAGGCTGATAGCTACAATTCCAGCTCTGGTACAACCTTTTCCACTCCAGGAGACACCAGATTCCACTCCACTGTTGCAACAGATGTTTGTTTAACAGAGGATGTACATTAACCTCGGCATCCGGTACATAATTATTCAAATTCTCTATAAATTAGCACTTTGTTTAACTGTTCTCTCTCCGACCAGGGAACAGAGACTAATTAGGAAAGAGGAACAATTAGTAACCAAGGACACTTTTGAAATTGGCCTACAGAGAAAAGAATTTCTTGTCTACATTTAAAAAGTCACACTGTAGGCACTTAAAGCTAGAAGAGTGTCAGGGGAGTTTTAAAATGAAAGGCTGTGGAAAGAGCACAAAGATTGGAATGACTCATCCTCTCCTGGGAAAGCAATAAAAGCTCTCTATCCTTTGAAAAAACATAATTTATGTCTGATATCAATAAAATTCTAATAGGAAACAATTACTTTTCAATATAATCTCAGTAAGAAAGTCCTATTTATGCAAAATAGACAAGAAGACTACAAGCAAATACTTTTTTCCATGCAAATGGTGGAAGTCTAACAGTGCAAGAACTGACCTAGGCTGTCTGGGTTTAAACACTGACACTACAGGGTTTAGGGTCTCTTGGTATCTGAGAAAAGACAGGATGACAACAATCTCAATCTGTCAGTGGAGACATGCTGAGTGAGATCAGAGCCACTGGAGGGACAGAAAGCACAAAGGAGTGAGGCAATTTGATGGTCTCAAAAAGCTGGCTGCCAGCTTTTCCAAGAGGATGTTGTGGGAGACATTGCAAAAGGCCTTGCTGAAGTCCAAATAGACAACATCCACAGCCTTTCCTGCATCCACCAGCTGGCTCACCTGGCCATAAGAGATGACCAAGTTGGTCAAACACAACCTACCCCTCCTGAACCTGTGCTGGCTGGGTCTGATAGCCTGATCCTGTAAGTGCTCTGTGATGATGCTCAGTATAAGCAGTTCCATCACCTCACCGGGTACTGAGGTCAGGTTAACCAGCCTATAATTACCAGGATCCTAATTCCCACCCTTTTTGTGGATGGGTGTCACATTGGCCAGCTTCCAGTCATCTGGAACCTCACCAATGAACCAGGACTGCGGCTAAATGATGGAGAGTAAGTTCACAAGCTCATCTGCCAGCTCCCTCATCACTCTGGGGTGGATCCCATCTGATCCCACAGATTTATGAACCTCCAAGCAGCTCAGCAGTTCTCTGACTGCCTCTTCCTGGATAACAGGGGGACCATTCTGCTTCCTGACACCTTCTGCCAACCCAGGAGGATAGGTGTCCTGAGGACAAGCTGTCTTCTCACTAAAGACTTGGCCAAAGAAGGTGTTAAGCACTTCTGCCTTCTCCTCACCTGCAGTTACTGAGTTCCTTCCTGCACACAGTAGAAAACAAAGGTTGGTCTTACCCTTCCTTTTCCCATTAATATATTTGTAAAAACATTTTTTATTACCTTTTACAAAAGTTGTCAAATGAAGTTCGAACTAAGCTATGGCCTCCCTAATTTTTTCCTACATGCCTTAGCAAGGCCCTTAAATACTTTGTGAGAGACCTGACCCTCCTTCCAAAGATGATACATCCTCTTTTTACTCTTAAGTTCCTTCAAAACCTTGTTGCCCATCCAGGCTGGACATTTGCCTTGTTGACTCATCTTACAGCACACAGGGACAGTCTGTTCCTGTGCTCTCAAGATCTCTGTCTGGAAGCAGACCCACCTTTCCTCAACTCCTGTGTTTTTAAGAGCTGCTTTCCAAGGAACTCTCTGAATAAGTCTCCTCAACAGGCCAAAGTCTGCCCTCTGGAAGTCCTGTGTAAAAGTCTTAGTGATGTTCATCCTGATTTCACCAAATATTGAGAGCTCTGTAATTTCATGATCACTGTGCCCCAAGTGGCCTCCAGCCACCACATCTCCCAGCAGCCCATCTCTATTTACAAACAACAGGTCTAACACAGTCCCTCCCCTGGTGGGCTCACCCACCAGCTCTGACAAAACCTTGTCCTCCACACACTCTAAGAACTTCCTGAACTGCCTCTTTTCTGCTGTGTTAAGTTCCCAGCAGATGTCTGGTAGGTTAAAGTCACCTACAAGAACAAGGGCTGGTGATCCTGAAACATTCTCCACCTGCTTAGAGAATAAGTTGTCTACTTCTTTTTCCTGGTCTTCAACTTCATCATCATTAGTTTAATACCCATGGCATCAAAAGCCTCCTTAATATAAAGGACCACCCCTCCACCTCTTCTCCCTTTCCTGTCTCTTCTAAAGAGCTTGTAGCCATCCAGTGCAGTGCTCCAGCCGTGTGAGTATCCCACCACGTTTCCATTATGGCAATTACATCATGGCTCTGCTGCAGCGCCATAGCCTCCAGCTCTTCTTGCTTGTTACCCATGCTGCGTGCATTAGTGCACATGCACCTCAGCTGGGCTACTGATTTCACCCCTAACTCAGGCTTTCCACCCTTGGGCCCGCTTCCAGACAGCCCAACTGCACCCCCTTTCCCCTTCAAATCTAGTTTAAAGCCCTCTCAACAAGTTCTTCCAGTTCGTGAGCTAGAAACGTTCTGCCCTTAACAGAGTGATGGAACCATCTGGTTCCAGCAGGCCAGGTGCCCAAAAAGTTGCCCCATGATCAAAGAACACAAAATCCTGCTGATGGCAACAACCCTTGAACCACTTGTCGATAATGTGGGCTCTCCTATTCTGTTAGTCACTTTTTCTGCCACCAAAGGGACTGAGCAGAACACTACCTGTGCTCCTGCCCTTTCAACCACTTGACTCAGTGCTCTAAAGTCCTTTCTGATTGCCTTGACACTGCTCTTTTCAGTCTCATCACTGCCAGCCTGGAGTATCAGCAGTGGGTGATAATCAGAGGGCTGAATCAGCCCAGGCAGTCTCTCAGTAATATCCCGTACCTGGGCCCCAGGGAGGCAGCAGATCTCTCTGTGGGATGGGTCCAGTTGACACATGGGGCCCTTTGTTCCCCTCAGAAGGGAATAACCCACTAGGACTACCCTTCTTTTCTTTTTAATGTTAGAGGTGGTGATCCCTCTGTCAGATGAAGTGTAATTGGGATGCTCACTGGGCAGATAATTTTCTTTATGTAATCTGGCTGACCCTCTAGAGCCAGGGCATCATACCCATTCTGAAGTGGCACCTGGGGAGATGAGGAGGGTCAGGAGGAACTTTTATTACCTCCCCAAGGAGGGACCCATTTGCACTCCCCTTCATCCACCACGTGCCTGACACTGGGAGGCATGGGAGTCCTCTGGCTCCTGGTGGGCCTCCCTTAAGGATGGAAGGGCAGAACTCCACTCATCTATTTCCCTTTCACTTTCCCTAATACTCCTCAGTCTTTCAACCTCCTCCCTAAGCCCAGCCACCAGTGAAAGGAGATTGTTCACCAGTTCACACCTCAGGCAGGCTTCCTCTGCAATGCCCCCTAGAACCACTGATAAGCTCAAACACTCTGCACAGGAATGGGTCTGGACAGACACATCATTTTTGGAGGGTTCTATTTGGCTACATACGCTTTTCCTAACTGCGGATTTTGATTGTGTAGAAACCATTACTAACAACAACAACAACAAAACAAACAAAAAAACAAACCCCACAGAAACCAACCAAACAACAGAAACAAGATGAGAAAAACCTCACTGGCAGGAGGAAACCTGCAGCCCTGCCTGCTTGCCCTGCCTGTGCCGTGCTCCGCCACTCGCGTGGCTGACGAGAACCAAGTGCTGGACAAGTGCTGTTTCCTGCAGTGACTGTGTTATTGAAGCAACTGCTTAGAGAACTTAAAAAAAAAAAAAAAGAAAAAAATTAAACTGTTGGTTGATTAATTTCTCAAGCTGGAAGAGATTCAAAATGTTACCTTTGAAAACCTTGACCATGATGTATTCACAGTCTATCTGCTTGGGGGACTTAGATACTAAACCTGAAACCCTTAACCAAGAACAATTAAATGGTAAGTTAAACAGAAAGAAGTAAAAAGAACCAACAGAATTACTAACAAGTGGTGTTTCGGTAAAAATACAGGGCTGTCTGCAGATTTTGAAGATTGTGAGATTGAAAAATAGTAGAGCTAAGCACCAGAGTAAAGAGGATTATTAGAAATGAGAAGGCATGCTCCAAACCACACAGTTTGTACACAATGGAGAAAACCATTAAATAGTTAAATTAAGACATGTCAAAAGTAAAACCAGAGTAAGAAAGGACAAATATGACTTTGAGTAAGAACTTTCTAACGTAGTAAAAAGTAACAATAAAAATCTATATCTAAAACATCACAAGCAGAAAGCCTGCCAGAGAGCCTTTAGGGTTGATAGATAGTCACAGTCTAACAGGAGGACTTGCAGAAGGGCAGTTAGGCATAAAAACTACTTACCTGTGAATCATTATTGAGAAACTTACAGAAGATTCTTTTTTTTTTTTTCAGCAGAATGAGTTGGAAGAGCTGTCTTAAATTGAAAAGTCAGGAGAAAAGTTCAGAAAATAGATCACTAAAATAGTAATAAATTGGCTGGAGCAGGTAACATGTGCCCAGCAGTCCTAAGGAAATTCCTGTACAAAGCTCTCAAGCTACTGGCTGGTACGATTTACAGTCTGAACACCCATCCGTACCATAGCAAGGGAAGATGGCAAACATGGCACTGCTTTACACAGTAGGCATCTGAGAAATTTAGGAAAGAACAAATCAGGAAGTCTGACTTGCCTATTGGGCAACTTGGCAGGGAGCAATTTGGGATCCCAGTTACATATATACAGGGTTAATCTGGGATGTCAATCTGGGTGCCTTCAGCATAGGAATGAAGTGCAGAACAGATGTGTTCAGATTCTTTGAAAGAGTAAATGAACTCAAAACTGTGGTGCTCAGTAAAGGAACATGAAGAAAATGGCATTTTAGGAGTTACTAGGAAATGAATATAGAAAAAATTACAAACAAAATACACAAGCACAAACACAATATTATGCCATGGTTCAGCACCTCAGTCCACCTTTGTGGTGCATACCTGTAGTTCCTACATCTCAAAGATCATGTGGCTGAGCAGGAAAAGAACAGAGAAAAGCAAGAAGGATGGTCAGCAGTCTGGAGTGACTTCTGGAAAAGAAGAGAGGAAATGGACTGTGCTTCCTCCCTTTGGAATAGAAACGACTGATGGAAGATATGCTCAAATCTTCAAACCATGAGTGGAATACAAAGGTTAATATGGGCCCATTATTTGTTATTCCTCCTGACACGAGATCCAGGAGATGCCAAAGCAAACTCCCAGGCAGCAGCTATAAAGCAAATAAAAGGAAGAACTTATCCCCCACGGGATTTATAGAACAATAATTGCCATCCAATGGTCTGCAAGGAAGAAGCCTCCAACTATAAATAAGTTCAACAAACAATTTGACAAATTAGTAATAGAAAATAGAAGTTCACCCAGGGTTGTTAAATCCATGGATACAGACTTTAGTCATGAAGGTCCATGAGAGTACTGTAAAGACTACTGGGGTGTAGAAATTTTTAGTAGAAATGCTAAAACTGCATGAAATGGAAAATGAAGAGGTATGTCTGTGCCTGGAAGCACCAGAAAGAATAGCAGAAAAAGGAAGATATTAATTGTAGGCACTGGTGGCACCCCAACCAGCATATGCTCAAACTCCTGGCACAACTCCATGCAGTTTTCCAGGACAGTTGAGGTGGGAAGGCATCTCAGGAAATGATCTAGTGCAGCCCCCTGCTCTAAACAGGGCTACAGCCAGCTGAGTTTTGAATGCCTCCAAGGATGAAGATCCCACAACCTCTCTGTGTGAGCTATTCCAGTGCCCAGTGTTTGATCACTGTCACAGGACAAGAGCACTTCCTTACGTTTAAATAGATTTTTCTGTGTTTCAGCTTGTGCCCATTGCTTCTTGTCCTCAGTGGGCACTACTGAGAAGAGTCTGGTTCCACCTTTTTAACTTTCCCACATACACATTGATAAGAGGCCCTGAGCCTTCTCCAGGCTGAACAGTTCCAGCTCCCCAGCCTCTCATCAAATGTCTGGTGCTCCAGACATTTCTGCAATGGCACTTCTGTACATGTCTCAGGCGAATTATCTCTGGATTTGCCTTATTCAGAACTCAGATCTGGCCTTTGGCTGGATCCAGTACATAAAGCTGGTTTTAGGTGTCTTCACTGCCCTGCCTGTTTTCCTTTCCCTGCTGTCAGGCAGACAGTCCCTCTCCCAGTCCCACGGGCTTCTCCAGGACAATGTACCCAGTGTGCTGGAGCTCCCCACTCCCCTCAGTGCAAATACAGTTGAATACAATATGAACAAATTTACCAAGAAAAGGCATACAGACCTTTTTCTGAAATGGCTCTGAAAAGCTGGTGCTGCCCCTCAAAACACAATGCTACCTTCCACAAGAGGAAACCAGGGGAGCTCAGCTGACAAAAGCAGAATGGTCTAGTTGTGTTATATTTATTGCAGCCCACACAAGAGCAGCAAATAAAAGACACAGCAAAGTAATGGGGGACTATAACAAAACTTCAACTTCCAGTGACATAGCTGGGAAATTGGTTCCCTGTTTTTATGTATGCCTCTTTTTATACAACCTTCTTTAGAGAGCAGAGGTTTCTCAGAATGGTTTATAATTTTATAAGGACCCATTGAGGTAAGAACACAGACTAAATTATTTGCCACATCATGAAATGAACTTTTTTACACTGGGACAATAGGGAGTTTTAAATTCACACTGCACTTCAGGCATGAGTTATTTAAACTGGGAAAATCTTTTCAAATTTCAGACAGAAAAAAAAAGTGAGATTCATTATATATAGTGCAAAAGCTACCAACTCATATACATGACATCAAGTCGTATATTACAGACATGAAGCTTTTCACATTTTACCAAATGTCATAAGGTTTGCAGTTCCCACATTGTGTTTCAGTATTTCTGCCAAAATTGCCAACAAAGAACGTGTCTTTAACTTCTCTGACCCTATTGTGTCAAAAACATCTCTCATGCACCCCATACTGTATCTTTTAGACCTACTTAGTGTTCATTTCTGAAATTTCAGAAATGCTCAATAGGAAAACCTCAGAACACACAATACAGCTTCTTTACATCTGGAATCATACATCAAAAATCACGGCTATGAAAAACTGTTCTGCAATTTTTTCCTCACAAATTTAATGAAAGAACTACTAGTATTTCCACCAAAATAAGCTGGATATTGTAAATGGCTAAAAAAAGAAGTAACTGAGCTGATAAAAAAGAAATTACTTTTGCAATTTAACTCTTTGGCAGGCCTTAAATATCTGCCAAGAAAAAAAGGCAGAGCTCATTAATTCTAAATTAATTTGAAATTGAAACTTCATATTGATTAGTGTATTATTTACTCTATAAAATTAGTTTCTGTTTAGATTCTGATTTACAGCTGCCTTAAAAACGTTTGTCTCCTTACTCACTAGGCATAGCTAAAAAGGAATAATTATTCTGAAGTAAGCATGTAAAAGGTCAGTAATTCTTGTCTATCTCAGCTCAACAAAATCAAATATGAAACAAGTGTATCTCCCCCTCCTATTAATCAGTGCTGTGTGTTCCTATTCCTATTTTCTTTTACCAGCCTTATGGATGTTTGAAGAAGAGCTCTGATTATGATCTGGAAAAGATGCTGGAGCATCTTTAGGCAGAACATTCCCCTGTGAGCCTTCAAAAGCGCCATCTACTCCATGAAAGTATTTATCAACACAAGTGCTCCTTTGAGAAGGTAAATGCTTCCCTTTAACTCACAGAATAGCCATGAATTGAGCCAGAGGGGTGGGAGAATCCCTTCCAAGGTTGAATTTAACAATAAAGAGGATGCTGAAGATGCATTGCTTGCAAAAGTTAGCGTGATTTAAATAGTTCTCTTTTATTATTGAGAACAACCTATCCCTGAGCAGAGATGCACGGAAAAATAAAGGATCTGACACAGAAGTAGACACTTGTATTTGAAATGCAAGCAGGCTGATATTTGGTGAACCTCAACCAGTGGCAGATAGCAAATGGCTGGGATTTACACCTTGGCCAAAGACTGTCAATCCTAAGAGCAAGGCTCAGGAGTGCCACAAGTTACTCCTAGGGTGTGCAAAGACTGTCAAGCAGTTGATGTGCCCATAATTTGTATGCACTGAAGTTTCCTGTCCAGAACACCATCTCACTGTATCTGACCTTCTGCTTTGCCTCTGCAGCACAGCACCCTGTTGTGGAGGCAGGGTCACACTCCATCAGCAGCGCCTACTGTATTCTATCCTGTTTCAAAAAGAGGATGTACATAAATATCGAGTTTCTGCACTATCAAAAGAATATTTTACATTTTAACTGGTTAAAACTCAAAAGCAAGCCCTTGGCTGGTTCTGTGCACAGTTGGCGGGCATCAAGCAGTGAGGCCATTTATTCACTGACAGCAAAGTCACACAAATTTTCAAATGCAACATATTTACACAACCAGTGTTTTAATTCCTGTTTACACAATAGCAGTAGCATTTAAGCTTGCTCAATAACAGAAAGAACTCAAGGCACCAGCACAAATTTCCAAATTTCCCACAAAGCTTCCTATTTCCTTTATCATATCACAGTTGCAGTTATACCAAGAGCAGAATTCATTCTAGAGTCTGTTTCCATGATAAATACCTGGGCATCCAGATTTTATTGTCTTGACTGAATCCCTGATGCTGCCAGGAGCATCCTTTTTGCAGTTTGTCATCAAAAGAGTTGAAGACAACAGTTTGATAATGCATGGAAGATATCAGACAGATGAGCTCAACTCTTTGAGAAAGAGATTGGCTTCTCTACAAAGACTTCTTAACTCCTCAGTAGGAATAAACCTCCTGTGCTAGTTGGCTTTCTTGTGTACAAATAAGCTTACTCTCTTTACCAGTGTCCTTCACATCAACAATGAAAGCTGAACCAACAATTTCTTGGTGTTTAAGATGTCTGTGATTCTTCCATTATTTCCAGAAGTTTGGTTCAAGACTTATCATGAGCATGCAATTACAGAGAATGTACCAATACTCAAGCTTCTTTTTTTTTTTTTTTTTTAAGTTGGATTATAAAATAATTATTATCAATAAGCCCAAAACAAAGACTGAAGGAAGCAGACAGTTATGGATGTCCAAAATACACAGTGCTGCATTACCTTACAAGTTTGACACAGAAGTCAAAGCTAGCTTGTCTTCCATTAGAAGGCTCTCTGGCCATGTGCTAAGGTCTGGTGATACACCAGATTTTTAAAAATAAAAGAAGAACAAAATCTGCCCAGGATAAAAAAAAAAGGGATCATCACTCAATCAGCCCTAGTGTATTCTTCATGTAAATGAAGATGATTATGCAAATTACTATGAACATCAGCAGGCAAGAGAAAAAAAGTGGGATTCATCTGATACAGGACAGAAGCAGGATTCCTGGCACCCAAAGGGATTTAAGATTTACTCACTATCTATGTTACTTTTTCTATTTCTATCTTGTTATTACAAAAGAAATTAGATTATGTTTTTTCTAGGTATATCTTTGTTACTGAGATCCACAAAGAACCAGGCACCCTGCTGGTGCAGAACACCCTCTGAGACAATAGACATGGCCAGAGAAACTGCTGATGCAGCTGAACTCTGCTGTTGGAGATCACCATGCATCTACCAGAGCTGGAATGATATTGTTTCCACAGTTCTTCTGGTTAAAACATTGAGCTCAGTTATTTTCCCTCTCAGAGCAGGTATGATCTATCTACTCATCTTTCTATCTGTGAATAGCATCACACAAGTCAGGAAACTCAGCCTTCCTATCAATTGTATTATAATGTCTGAACAATTTTTCCACTAGCTTTGAAAAGTAAGAATTATCAATATGTTAGCAGATTATGGATTGTGGATGCATGTTTATCCATGATGACTACAGGCTTGAAGAAAGAAAAGTGCAAGCCAGGCTTTGTGCCCAGCTCTGCTATGAACAGCCACAGTAGGTAAGACCAAAAGTCCATCCCAGTACCTCCTGATACCCTTAAATACAGCTAGTAGAGATGCTTAACAGGAGAGTTCAAAACACAGGCAAGAACACAAGAACACAATGAAGCTTTGTCCAATTTACTAAATTCTGGTGAAATTTAGTGATTACCCAGTCCACTGGTATTTTTTTTTTTTTTTTTGCATGTAATTTAACCTACTTTCTTAAAGAGTCTTTGCCAAACACACCTTGGAAAATGCTTTTTCTGAAATAGGAGCTCAAATTGTTTAACCTCTTTACTCGGTCACCCAGATGGAGAGATAAGATTAAAATGCCTTTCTCTGTGAAGCATCTTTGAGATATTCCAGGCCAAGTCTCTATATAAATGTACAGTATTAGATTATTAGTATAATTTTTGATAGGGCTTCTGTCTTTCATTTTATCCTGAAGTCAGTAAGAACAGTACTTCTCATATTCCATTGCATGGTTTGCTTTGTCAGACAAAACCTGATATCTGCTTCCTTACTAATATCATCACACTGTCTGAATGTATTTTGAGAGCTTATGATACTTGGCAAGGAGTGGGTTTGCTTTTGTTGTTGTTGGGTCAGAAAGCAGCACATTTAATTTAAACGTTAGCACAAGATGGGATTTATCTGATCAAGAAATCATGCAATAATAGAAAGAGGTATATTTCCTTTAAAAAACAGGGACCCCTTGATATCTTTTCAATGCCAAAGGTTTTCATCTGTTTGAATGACAGCCACATACTCCCATTACACTGACTTAAACCAATAACAAGAGCAGGGAAGCTGGACAAGGATGCAAAAGCAGATTTTTTTGGCAGCTGTCTGTAATACATTTGAACTTCTGAATGAAAGATGGTGACATGCCTTCAGCAACCCAAAAGCCCTTTATCAGGCAAAAATATCCTTAAAACATATTTGAAGAACAGTGTTAAAACAATTTAAAATTATTGATGAATATTTCCTGGAAGGTACAAATAGGAATTTAAGCCTTTCCTTGTCAATGATACTGTTTAATGAAGCATGTCCACGAGGAGTCAGCTGCTGTGCTCGGTAGCCTTCAGCAGCCCAGCCCAAAGCAGCATTTCCATGCTGGATGCCCATCACCCAGACACCAGCTCTGCTTCCCCCAGCCCTGTGTGCCACTGACCCCAGGCCAGAGCCGATGGATGGGCTGGGGCCACAGGGCACTGCTCCTGGATCAGCACTGCTCCCGTGCTTCCCAAAGTGGGGCCCCACCTCTCCTTCCCATCTGATTGCATCTGACGTTTCCGTTCAGTGAAAGAACTTCACCAAAAGTTTGAACCTTGCAGCAATTTCATTAGTGGTGACAGCAGCAGCTGGGGTTTCCAGAGCTTACACCTCAACACAGTCACCTATTTCTGCCAAAAGCCACCATCCTTGAATTAAAACTTTTATGCTTAATGCTCACCTTTACAATAGCTCCATGCCTGACCCAGCTACCTGGGCATGGCTTGCTCTTTTGAAAGAAACATTTTAAGTATGTATTTCTGTCTGTCAGGTTTTTCTCTCCTCCCCTTTGGGTAATGGCATATGTTGACTCTCCTAAGCTTTAACAGCTATTATATATATTTTGAGATTCTATCTGGACAAGATATGAATGGAAATATTATGCACAGCTAAATGAGAAAACACTGATTTTTGTGTGAGCCCCTGAAGGCCTACTTCGTCTGTGCAACAGTTTGTTTTACTTTTCATAAAATTTATTTTGGCTGTAGCCAGATTGATGGTGATTATATTTGAAATCCCTCCCACAAATCTGTCACATAAACACACCATTAATTTAGGATCTTTAAAATTATTTGGATAATGAATTAATTTTCTTATTCATTAGCAGATACTGGTCCTTGCTATAAGAGGAACAAACAATCTGAAACATTCTTTGTGTTAGCAGCCCTCGGGTGCCAGGGTTTGCTACTGCTTCAAATACATTCACACTAGTTAGAAACCTACACAGCTTCAAGAAAAAGAAAAAAAAATTGAAAAAAAAAATTGAAAAAAACACCTCAAGTAATATCAGATGTCTTATTAGCCTAAACTATGCAACCTGAGCAACGGCCAAATTTGCAGGTTCTCCTTTTGCCAAATAACAACAACAAAAGCCAACAAAACTCCCACCCTTAAACAGATTTTTGAAGTTTGATACAAAGTAAATCCTGAGCTTCATCGGCATTTCTGCTGATAATACTGGTAGATTTGATATCTTCCAGCAAAACTGGAAAAAAAAAAAAAAAAGAAAAAAGGCAGAAAGAAAAAGCAATCTTGAGCTGCTGCAGTGAAGGGGGCAGGAAGTGCCCACTGCAGGGTCTGTGGTCCACACAGCTTTTATTTCATGGAGACACACAGACAGCCTATTCCCTGGTGACGGCTCTCTGCGCTTTCCAATCCTGCACAGGATTTCCTTCTGTCTGAAAGTGTAAGAGTCGCTCCGGTAAACACTCTGCATATGTGTTCCAGCTGCTGCACTCATTCTGCCAGCACAGCCCAGTGACAAGAAAAGTATTATTTCCTACTAAAACCTTCTAATCACCAGACCATGCCATTTTCATCTGGCTGTTCCAGGCATCGAGAGCCTGCACTGCTTTTGGTAACCTAATCATGATTAAGAAATTAGCTTTTGCATCCCGGCACAGTGACCCCCATCTCAGGATTCTGCAGGCTGAACTTGTGAGCAGGCTGGGCTGTGCTGAGAGCTCGTTTTCCAGGAAAGCTTGCACTGATTAATAGAGACTCCAGAACCTATATTATTGAAAACACTGATACATATGCAAATGCCTGCAAATACACACATCCATGCACACTATATATTTGTACTCATATTATATACAATACATACACACATATTTAAAAGAAATTACCATCTGTACGATTTGCTGATGTCCCTATTTATTTTGGCAGGGTCTTGCCTTTACAGGAAGAGGGTTTTTTTGTTGCAAAGCCCTGCACAGCTTTGCCATTCCTTTCTAGAACAACTGCATGGAACACGATGGAGAGAAACATTCTCAACCTGCAGTAAAGAAAATAAGACTTAAGAACAAGCTTAAGACATATCCTATTACTAGCATAACAATGACTTTTTTCAAAACTGGACTATCCTCTCCCTAGGGACATTTTAGCAGATTTTTTTAACCCTTTCTTTAGAGGAATTGTGGCAATTTTTAAAGACTAATTCCTCAAATATTTTTCAAAGAATGCATTTTGTTTAGTACTAATACTTTTTTCCTTTTTAGGGAACCACTGTCAACAGCTCTGCTCTGCTGCAGTACCATAAATCGTCTGGAAAAATAAAATAAAATACATGTCCAACTCTCATCAATTTTCATTTTTAGGTTTATAATTTTTAACCCTCTTCTTTAATGAAACAAAATCCTCACATTCTCCCCCTTTCATCCACAACAGGAAGTTTTTAATTGTTCAACCCATGTGTACTCAAACAAGACTGACAGGAGAACCCTGATTGTTCAAATGGAAATTGGAGCATGGCAATTGCACACTCAAAACTGACTTCAAATAAAGGGCAAAGCTTTTTCTACACAGCACAAAATATGCAAACCTAAGTTCAAACAAGGGCCAATTCAGCAAAATACTCTTTTCTATACAGCTTAGAGCAATTTTGGGATGAGGAAGATATTTTAACTCTCATATTTACATTTTGATGACTATTTTAATGTATTAATATACATAAAGGAGGCCAAGGAAAAGCAAACATTTCCAGACCTGTAAATATGATGAACGTACTTCCAACATTTATGTTGGCACCAGATTTCTCCACTTAGTGACACATTAACACAAAGGTTTGCATTTAAAAAATTCACACAATTATGTTTTTCTAAAAAATTATGTCTTTCCATAACCCATTTCATATGAAAATATCCATGTTTTATGCCCTTCCCCTAAAACCAATCAAAATATTTTACTAGGTTGATGAAGTAGCTTGGCCATTTGGCATCTATGTCTGCATGGCCATTGAGGAATAGAGTTCAATTCCCAGCTCTACGAGCTGAAACAGATGTGGAAACCACACCACTGATCTTCACATGATGGAGGAAGGAACTCTCTCCTTCTGAAGAACTGCATTCCTTGAGAGCAGAGAGCCAGGTGAGGGTACTGGAATGAGCTAGGCTTGTGAATCCCCAAATAATAATGGGATCTAGAGAAGACTTGCCTGCTATGGACAGGCACTGTGTTATCACATGCCATCAGCATTTTTATCCATCTGTACTGCAGGGACAAACTTATCCACGTTAATATCCATATGATCTATGCTTAAATCATAGAAGACAAATATTTAAGGATGAAAAAAGCAAAACCACAAAGAAGTCCTTGCAATATTTTGCTTGTTAAAAATAATTCCTTTGGGGTGTCTTTAATGGGGAAAACTTGACACAAATCAAGCCTTTTTGAATGTCTGTCGGGGGTGTTATAAGCACATTAATATTCACACCCAGTGCATTCACCAGTTTGTCTGTTCCTTTTAATATTGTTCAAATGCCTTTTTGGTAAGGCTCTCCAGACAGTGCGTATCAAAGGGATTATTGCACTGAATGGGTGATTAAAGCCACTCGCCCTTCAGCCTCATGCCTGCAATGCCACCTTAGGCATACAATAATAACCCTGAAATGACTAGCTGTCATCTCTCATTGCTTAATTATATTGTCATGAAGGTGCCCTCCTCAGAAACCTCCTTAGAAAATCCAAAAGAAACACACTCCAGCAGTGGTTTTCTTTTCTTCAAAGGTTTTTACAACTATTATTTCTTAAAAACTTAAAGAAAACATCAATAGTCTTAAACAAGCAAATCCATAGAGCTGCAAGTCCAAAGAGTCCCAGAGCTCAAGACTGATGTGAAATATCTCACAAGAGATGGAAATTCTGTCCTGGCAGGAATCCACTATGGCAAAGAGCAGCTCAGTGGTTATTACAGCCTGTAATACCTGCTGTTTAGCAGTAATTTTCAAGGGAATTAATTTCAGTTCAAATGGAATGTCCAGGGACTTTCCACACACCTTGAGTCACTGGCTGCCAGATTGCCCCAAGAGGGACAGCAGGAGCCTCTCAGGCCCAGCCTAGAAGGCTCTTGGTGGCCAGAGTGGTGAGAAACATAATGACCATCTCATTTCACCTAGTTTGGTTCAAATCCAACATGACTTTTGTAGCACTGCAAGGGCACCCCAGACATTCCCTGAAAAAGCAGGAGACCCACACCTTTTTCTTCATGTGGAAGCACTATGAAAGAGACTTTATTATTATTTAAACTCTCCCCAAACTTGGCTGTGTACAAGTCAGCAATTGCTCTTGTTCATTATGCTTTTCCTCAGGAGTAGATGATGTTGAAGCCATTCCTAGTTGCATTATTCACAGATGTTTCCATAGGGAGAAAAGGAATTATGCCTATGGAGCCTAAGACAGATTTCTAACAATGCTCACAGCCCTCCTTCTTTGTCATCCAAGGGGCATGATGGAAGGCAGGCCATGTGGGGCAGTCTCCTCCCATGCATGAAGCTAGGTCTGAGAATTATTTCATCCTTTTTGTGCTTTTTAGCACATTTATACACATGAACATGCAAAATTGTTGCTCATTTTCAATAAATATGACCAAGACCAAGACCAGTTCCATTAAAAAATGGCTACAGGCAACAGCGTAAGGGCGGAAACCACTCTGCAATGCATTAATCATTAAATGGTAAGAGTTTGACAGCTGTTCATGACAAAACATTGAAGAGTTTTACAGAGCTGTGATTTGATAGCTTCGTATTATGACAAGCTAGTCCTGTCTGTTCGTGTTTCAGTGATTAACTCCCATCACTCTGTCTAGCTTTGTGCAGTAAGAGCAGTTTCAGAGGTGGAAACTTTGCCCTTCTGCTACTTAGTCAGAGCAGCTATGATGTGTCTGAGCCCATCATGACAGCATCAGCAAGAGACAAATCTGGGAGCACAGCTTAGGCTAGATAAGCCTCAGGAACCCTGCAAGAGAGCACAGACCCACAGACCTACTCCCCTCATCAATTTTCACTTGCACACTGGTAGCAATGAAATTCATGTGCGTCCTTGACCAAGTATTCCTCCCTGTCACAGCACCATGCATGTGGCTTTTGCAAGATGCTACCTGCACCTCCAGCTCTGATGTCAAGGCAACTGCATTTATAGCAACTATTACACTGCTAATGCAAAGTATACAACACATATACAAACAAGCAATATGCTAAAAGTACCTATCAGAGTTTAAAATAATGTCTTGCAGTTCAGCATTTTGAAGTGCATAGCTGACTTTCAGAATAACTGAAATTTTCATCTGGAAAGAAAATGATCCTGTTCTTTGTAATTTCCATATGTGGCTTCAATCCAGTCCATTACAATTCAGTTCACTGACTCCAACAGTAAAGAAAACAGCCATTAACTAGCAAACTATAGAGATTTCCTTTCTTCTTATGGTCCAGAGCCTTTAATCTCTTAGCAAGCACAAGTGGCTGCTGAAGTGCATTTGTTCAGGGCTCAGTTTAAAATATGAATTAACAGAGTTGTAATGCTGCCATAAATGAAGATGTTAAACATTATCCCTGAACATTACAGCTAGTCTACAGTAGATTAAATCCATTGAAAATCTAGCTACACATATTTATGCTAGTTGGGTGTGTAGCAAGGTGTCCTTATTAGAACAGTGAGGCAATTCAGCCATAACTACTTCATAGCAGTTACTGTAATTAGAAGACCTCCTATAATAGTACAGAGCAGCAACAGTTAATGGAGTTTTTTTTTTTTTTTTTAAGGCAAGCATTACCTCAAGAGGGAATAGAGTTCTTCTTTTAGAAGAATGACTTTTAAATAACATCCTAAAAAGCTAGCAGGTCATTAGTCATTTTCAATAATGACAACAGGTAATTTATTGTCATGCACATGCCACGCAGTTAACAAAGGGGTCAGCTCTAGGTGTGTTAGCAGCAGGAGTTCTCAAACTAGATGTGCAAGGAACAGTCACACTAATCTAAAAATTAGGTCAGATTTTCTACACTTTATTTGAATCAAATTATTCCCTGATAGAAATAACGAAACTTAAAATGAAAAATATCCAAAGAATCAGTTTAAATTCTTGAAGATGCTAAAAATTGAGACCACTCAATTGGAAATGAGTGAACATAGTCAGATTATCAGATTTGGGCTGAGATTCTCCAAAAACAACATCAACAACAAAGGCTATTTGAGGTGTCTTGGATAATTTCCACAAAGGCAGAACCCTGTAAAAGTGACTGTTTCAGAAAATGCACCTGTTAGTTTATGTGCTCACGTGTTCTAAGTCCACAGACGGGACTCATGTGAGTGGTGACATCCATGTAGTCATCAACCCTCAGCAGATTCCAGCACCACCTGCACCTGAGCCTAGTTACAGCCAGTGTCTGCAGGTTTCCTGGATGCTGGGAAAGAAGTCTCTCTTAACTACAATATTGGACAGAAAACACATAATGTTGTCAAATTTTTTTGTTTTGAAGAACAACTATTACATGATGTTCTGTTACCACCGACACTGAATTGCCTTTTAGCTCAGACTAGAGCATGAATTGTCTGAAAATCCATCCATCTGAAGAAAACTGCCTAGAGTTTCCATTATTATCAGGAACGCTATCAGGGGAACAAATCTGTATGATAGCTGTTGGAAGTCTGTTGCCAGGGTTCCCCCAAGCTCTCCCTTAACCTGCAAACACCACCTGGGATGCGTAAGAAGCTGAGACTTGCTGCCTTCATAACTTCACTGGCTTGGTGACATGTTATGAATAGGAGAAATATTAGGAATGATTTTAAGCATTCCTTCCCTGACGCTCCAAATCCCTTGTTTACTTTATTGCCTGAGAGCTGTCAGATTGGCCCCTCAGCTGACAAGTCCTGAAGCTGAGTGAAGCTGTCAAACAATGATTTGCAGTAGGCAGTCACCTCCAAAGGGTTTCTGTACACAGGAATTCGAAGAGAAACAGTGATAACCTTTCAAACTCCCCTAGCTTTCTGCTGTTTGACATGCACAGAGTTTGAAGCAATGCCATTTAACACAAAAACATCAAACTGAAAGTAATTACTCAGCTGCACGGGAAGAGGTAGGAAAATGCTTTTCTTAAACAAGATTCCAGGTGGTGCTGATCTTGAACCTCAGAAAGCTTTATCAAAAATTATCAGCCTGGAAAAATACAGCCATAGGAAAGCTGTTATTGCAAAACCAATATGATTACCAAAGTCAGTCCAAATTATTAAATTCAAACCCAAGTACAAACTAATGCAAAAGTTTAAATTTGCCTGAGTCTGAAATTTTGATAAGTTTAAGCTCTCTCTCTTTCACTGTATAAACCTAGAGAACAGTGACAGTTTTGACAATTGTTATTTACCCAGAAAGTAAGTTTACAACTTGATTTGGAAATTTCCAGGATTTGTCATCCAGGAAGGGGTCCTTTGGGTTGCTCCCTGGAAATTGCACAAACTATTTCAGTACTGAACTCTGTTCTTTAAGCAGCAACTTTAGGAGGAGCCTGAAGTTCAATGAGTATTTCAGGAAAGTGCATACACTTTTCAATAATAAATCCATCATTAAACTTCTTGGCCTCGTGGCCTGCATCTCTTAACACCTTGTGCCATTTGTATGCACTCTGAAAGGCTGTGGAAGGATGCTGTTGGCTGATGGGGCTGCACTGGCAACTCCAGATTTAAGGAAGAACAGAAATTTTTTTTTGATGCAAATGCTGAATGAATATCAAAATAAATGGATTCATTTTGCAATGAAGTACATATATTTTGTTTAGAGTGTAAGAAAGCAAAATATATTTCCTTATTTATATTTAGGCTTA
This sequence comes from Haemorhous mexicanus, assembly GCF_027477595.1. Classification (NCBI taxonomy): domain Eukaryota; kingdom Metazoa; phylum Chordata; class Aves; order Passeriformes; family Fringillidae; genus Haemorhous; species Haemorhous mexicanus. The sequence continues at coordinate 27,858,815 of NC_082343.1, forward strand.
CATAAAATTGGGTCACACAAGTTTGGCATGAGTACATATGACTTCCTGATACTTAGGAAAGACATAAGTGTTTTCCAGCTTTTTAGATTGCTGTATCTTTCTTTTCTGATTTGATAGTTAATATGATACACCCATGATTTATATTTTATGTAAAATTTTCACAAAAATCAACTTTGTAGGTAATTCCTCTTTTATTAAATTAATTAAATCATCAGTCAAACCTTTCCTGACTTCCTCCCTCAAGTCATAAGAAAAAGAGCAAAATTCCCTGTTTCATTATTCCCTTTTAAATCTGTCCAGCAGAAGGAAATGAAATTTTCAAAGGGATGGCAAGGAGGCTGCAGAGTGGGGACTGGCAGGGTCCGTTTGCTCTCCAGCCCTGATATCCTCTGTGGCCTTTGGCAAGGCACCCAGCCACCTTCCACTCCAGTCTCCCTGGAGGAAAAAAGGAGTTATGTAGCGTTAGACACGTCAGCTCCGAGAGCCTTGTTCTTTTCTTTTCCTTCCTGCAGTACTTCTGTGAGTCCCACTCACTTTGAAAGAGGTTTCTGGCAACACTTGGTGCTACACAGTCGCCAGTACTAAACCCTAACCCTTCACAGGAGGAAATTGCTCCTGTGATTAAACCAGCTCCAAGCAGAATGCACTGTGTGAGAGCTGAGGGGTGACCTTAGGTGGAGGAAAAGGTGCAAGAAAAACTGGCAAATGCTGGGCTTCAGTCAGGTCAGCTAGCAACAGACTGCAAACTGCTCCAGGATTACACTGAGACAAGAATGCAGAGCACTCACTACTTCCTGACACTGCAAAAAGAAAAAAAAAAAATTAGCAAAAGGCAGCCAAACAAAGCAAAGCACCTGCAGCATGAATTTCTGGGCTTTGGTATGAGAATTAGATCATGTTGCTCATAGGACAATAATTAGGAAGGGAGTTTCTAGGCTCATAATTAAAGAGTTAAGGGCTTACCAGCCCTGAGTTGCAGATGTATTACGTGCCATAAATGGTGTCAAGAAAAGTTCAGGAGAGTTGTGAAGAAATCCTGCCAAAACTCATGCCCAAACACATTTAATAACAAAATATGTGTACATGACAAGCATGTCTGACAGTTCAGTTTTCTAGACACTACATGGTGTTTTGAAGAAACATTAGATGTTGATGGATCTGCTTTTTACATTTAATGGTGCAAACTAAAAGGGAAAAGGAGATAAACATTGTATAACCTAATTAATGCATTAGTGTAGCTTCTTCCTCATAAACCTTGGCAGCCAACCCTTTTACTTTTGACAAAGAGCTATTTTGATCCTGTTGCAAGGAGTCCTGCTTGCTTGGTGAAAAGGAATAATATTCGTTTCAGTTCTGGATACTTTCCTGCCCTCTCCTCCAGCTTCATATTTGCTACTTGTTGAAACAAGTGATATTCTTTCAGTCCAGAGGCTATAACTGAGTTTGCTAAAAATATCGCATGGTTCACGCACTTCATGCCAAATGGTTAGTGATGATGATAAAGCAGAGGAAACCCACGCCTGCCAAGGCTTTGCACCCACTAAAGAACTCCCTGAGATGTGTCTGGAGGTGTGAACACTGAGATCTTCCATTTTTGCAGAGGCTGGATGGAGGATCAGGGTCCAGCAGAGCAAGGCAGCCAGATCCCATACCGGCAGATAGGAGACTGCCTTCTGCTTTGCATCTCCCTGAGGGTGTCTTGTGATAAAAGCTTCTCCTTCTTGCTGTGGGAGTCAACATTTGAAGTCCTGATTCTGAGTCTTTAGGCACTGAAACTTTTCCTTCCTGCCTGCAGTCCCAGGAAAGTCAGTAAGACAGCTTGAAATCCGTACAGCCTGTACATCTTTGCAGGAGCAGGGCCCAGTACAAACTAGGCTGTGCCGTTTAGTTTTGTACTGTATGCAATCCCAGAGCTCAATACCACAGGGCACACAGCGTATAGAGAACACAGTTTTGCATTCCCAGCTGTAGCAATTAATTAGAAGCCAGGAAAGCTATAAGTGTGATTTAGGAATGGCGAAAGCAGCCCTGGGAAAAGGTTAACATCAAGAGCACCCTAAGGAGGCTAACAGGATGGAGTTGCAAGCATATTTTCTCAAGAAAAGCAATTAAAAATGACATGATGTTAGAATAAGTCAGTCCAGAAAGAATAACAGAACATTCACCTGCAAGTAATCTCAGGAGACTGGTCAAGGCTTGGAGAAAAAAAGAGGTCTCACAAATTGCTCAGTGTTTAACTTGAAGTCCATTTGTTAATTTTGTAAACACTGCTGCTTCCGTTTTGCACTGACACGCTATTGACAGTGAGACTCGAATCCCACCAGGAAGGAAGTATCAGGTTTCAGGCAGCTTCGGGACTCTTCTCAAGTCTATCTTCACCCGAAGGGCTTTGGCAATAGTTACTGACAGACTGGTGCAATTCGGGCTCCGTGTGAATGAGAACTGCCTCACCGTTCAGGTCCGTGTTCAGCATCGTGGCACAGCCAGCTCAGGCGAGGCTGCTCTTCCTTTTACCAGCCTTTACCCAAGAGATTTCTCTTGCCCCACACCAGGCATACTGCAGCACCAGCTGACAGCAGATTCCTGATTTCCAGCCACGTTTGCCCTGGTGTGGATACAGCCAGAAGGGTTGAGAGACCTTCCTGTGGAATTAGGTCTGGCTTCTTCAGCCCAGCCACCCTGCACGCTGCCCTGTCCTGCTGCCAGCCATCCCAGTTGGCTTCTCAGCATGATTTCACTCAGTGCCTACCTCATTTGGTATAACTGTGTCTTTCATAGCATGGATGCTACTCTGGCAGTAGGGTGCTCATCACACATTCCTTGTTCTGAGCTAAATGGTTTCAAACAGAAGGCCCAGTGCCATGATTTTTGAACATCTCTCCTGCTGGAGGGTTTGATGCAAATTGCTCAGGATTTGAGAACTGAAATTCCACATATATGATACTGGAAACCATAGGCCTATACCATATTAATAATCGGGCAGGAAGGCACCTTAGGCAACCAGTTATTTAGTATATATACTAAATAAAGAAGAAACCTCAGACAGTTTCTGGGGCACTGGGCATGCTGCTCACATTATTTCAGATTACACGTAGAAACAATTGCTCATGTTCATATGAAACACAGGCTCTTGTTAGCTCAGGTCTACTAGTTTCATATGCTAACTTTGAAGGTTGAAGTATTTTGTTTTAAAAGAGTATAGACAGCAACTTGACAAGTGATCTGAAATCCATCAACCCATCAGCAACTAGCATGTCCTGGTGAGCATCACAAACCAGCAGGTAGCTCCTGAAGGTGTCCCATCCCTGTGAATGGGGTTGCTTGTAACTGAGGTGTCCCAGGCAGCTGTGGGTGAGGTGCAGCTTGCTGGGGGTGAAAAGGAGCACCCAAGAGGCACAGGTAGGTCTGGGACATGGCAGAGCTGTAGTGCAGCCAGCAGAGCTCCTGCAGTCCCAGCTGGTGCTCTCCAACCACTCTCAATCAAGTCCAGGCCCTGCCACGCTGGCTGCTCAAAGCAAACCTCGAGTCACTGCCACCCACTGCGTTTGTCACCTCCACACAGAGCAAGAAGGACACTCTTTGAGAACCATCACTAGAGGCTTTTCAGCTCAAGACAGGGAGACTGGGCACTGTTGAGTCGTGCATGAGAATGCATCTATGCTGTGAAAACCCTTGAGGTCCATTTCTAAAGGTAACTCAGCTGCATTTTCATTCCAATTTCAATTTTTAAAACACACACCTTTTCTCCTTTTTCTTTTTTTTTTTTTTAAGCTTCTCTGCTTTCTTTATTTATACCTCAGGTACATGTGGTATGAAGGACTAATCTTAAACATTTACAGCCTGAGGTTGGTTTGTGGTATTTATTTCAACTTATTACATATTATAGTATGTTTTTTATTATATATGACAATCAATTTGCTAGAATTTATAGCTCTCTGACTAATATGCTTTCATGATGTACTTGCCCTTAATTTGTGGATTTTATGGAGAGTTTATTGAGGTTGGATTTCCCAGTTCTCTTCCCACTTGCTCCTTTTCAAATTTCAGTTTGTGCAAACGCATGACAGAGAGAGAAAGAATATGAAAGTTTAACAGTCACAAAAAATGACAGATAGTTTGTATCACAGAATAAAGCTCCCAGAGCAGTCCCACAGCAGCCTTTCCTGGGCTCAGTGACCATTTGGTGGAGATCCCACCTACCTTTGAATTTGGTCCTTCAGGAAAAACAAAATCTTTTGACCGTATGCAGGAGCCAAGATGGGAATTGTACCCTGCAGGAGCCAAGATGGGAATTGTACCCATCATCAGCAGGGAAGAGGAGATCAAGAATTAGGGTGAGCCCAGCCTGGCACAGACTGGGACACAGCTAGGTTTACCCCTTTTCTGGTAGAGCGCACTCAGCAGCAGCATCCATCCTCCCCTCCCCATGCTTTCCCACTACAGCCAGCTCCCCATCTCTTTGCCAACACCCCTTCTGCCTTGGCCATATATGCTGACATCCGTGAAGGACATACAGGAGCAACAGAAAGAACCTGGACTTGCAGCCCAGACCTGCATTTTTGAAGTCCTTTCCAAACACTAAACACTTTCTAATTTAAACCCCCTGATTATGGGATTTAGATAGTTCCTGAGAAGTGTTTGTTTGATATTTCAGACCAGATAAAAAAATGTTCCAGGTTCTCAGCAAACAGGATTTGACACAGTGCTGAAAGGTAAGAAGTCAGAGGAAAGGGGGGCTCAGCTCAGATAAAGAACGCGCAAAGCACAGTAAATGGGCCACAAGCAGAGGCAGATTGTGGCAAGGAGGAGGTAAGAAACCTACTGTGAACAGAGCAGGGACCTCAGTCAGTCCCTCCCCAGGCAGTGATTAGGGCAGCAGTGACTGAAAAGCGTGTAACAGCCGTGGCATCTGAGTCTGCCCAGACTGCCTTCCTGGGCAGGTACCCTCGCTGGGGCTGTCTGGGAGGGGATTAGGCTGGACACATCAAAGAAACATCAAGGCAGGTAGAGCTGTGAGCTGGAGGGAGAGAATGACATAAGATGACACCTGATACAAGAGGAGATGAGACCTGCTGGGGCCTGAGGCTGAGCTCTGATGCACTGCCAGAGGGTCGGGGGATAGAGAGAAGCCAGACAGAACAGACAGTATCAGCTGCTCACCAGTGCAGGAGGGGCTGCACCAGGATAGCTGTGGAGAGCAGACCTTGACTTTGGTCTTCCTGCTCATCTCTTCAAAGATTGCTGCTTCATATGGCCTCAGACAACTGGGGAGCTGTACCCAAACTGGCAAAAAGAGAAAAAAGAGAACAATGGTTCAGAAAAGGGAAAATGTAGGCACTTAGGAGCCCAAGTTTCATTAAAATTTAATGGGGCTGAAGATTCTTTGTGACTGAAATGCTTACAACAACTTTACCATAGGTATCTTCTCACCTTAGAGAGCACTAGAAATTCAAAGCAACCTAAAATTTTGCAAAGAAAACCAGACCTGCTATAGATCTAAGAGAAGGAGTCTCTAGGTTATAAAAATACCTTCACAGAAAAGATACACAACCTTTTTTAAAACTCTCCATAGAGTTTTCAATTGTTTTCTACTCAAACCTAATATATCTCTGCAGTTCTTTGCAATGGCACCACCATTGTTAAATACAGTGGGGCTTTTCCCATAGCCTTGTCAGTGCTCACCCTCCTCAACCAGTCTCCCTCTCTTTTCAGGGTAATTCTGGTCTGAGATGCTGGTCTTCCCATTAAAACAACCCAGGAGCCATCTGAGAAATTCAGATTTGTTATCAGTCTAATTCAAGATTCATCACCTACTGCCTTTTGAGAGTGAGGAGCATCCACATGGGGGGATTTCCAGGGTTGTCCCCATATTGTTAAATGCCTTTTGGGCACACAACATGACAGGGAAAGGGAAATTATGCAGTCACTGCCTTGTCTCATGAACCTTGCTTTTCTTTTTCTGATATCCTCACTGAAAAGATTACCCAAAATTACTAGACTGCCCAAAGACTGTAAAATGCTTTACTTTGCTCAGAAGAGGGATTACGTGTATTTTACCTTACGACACTACAGATCTCACGACACCACGAACTGGGTGAATATTCTGGGACATCTGCACTTCTGAGCTCCTTCCTCAAGCTATTCCTCATTATTTACTGCTAACTAATGAGCAGTCAGGTGGCTGATTCTTTTAACAGAGGGCACCGTTTAGACTGCTGTATACCCTCGAGCACCATTTACCATCTCACACTTTGGTCTGGGCTTTTCATTTAAGCAAATATCTCCCTTCCTTGAAACACTGCTGGATATAACAGATAGAGAGGCAGCCATGTACCAAAATAGACGTATTTCTAAACATTTCCAGCTGCCTTTAGGGCCCATATAGTATATGAGGTGAGATACTGTGAGGTTTCACCACACAGTAAAGAGCAGCCAAAGGGCATTTTCTAAACTTTTTTTTCCTACTGTCTTCCATTTGATGAAAGACTTGTGGTTAAACCTTTATCTTCTATAAACATTTAAAAGTAGGTTACCTTTTATTTTCACATCTCACTTTTGTTTCGTTAGAAGACAGGTTTTACTGCAGTAATTCAGGTGATTGATACCTTGGATCACCTTCAGAAAATAGATGTTAATGATCTGTATCTATGTCTGCATTCCAGCACAGATGTGAGCACAGATGTATTTGCATGCAAGATGCCCACGAAGCGGTGTTTCTTTCCAATGGCATTTTTTCTTTGCTTTTACATAAGGCAGCTCCCATGCACATGGCATGGAAATCTCTAGGAGCTGTATTTTTGTTGGATTGTTCACACTCTCTTCTCCTCCTCCTGCCCCTCAGCAAGTACCTCCATGCCATCCAGGTTTACTGATTTTTGTAAACAGCAGACCACTACTGATTCTGTGGCAAACATATGGATGTGGTTCATCGCCAAGAGGGTACCCAAAAAAATTTAAAAAAAAAAAGAAGCTCCTTTTCCTTTGCTTCCTTTGATGGACTTGGCCGTCACAGCTGGTATTCCTAAATTCTCTCTGAAAATTCCAGTCACAGCCTCACCACTGAGGAAGAAAGGGAAAACACAGAGCCTGTAGTTAAGCAACCATCTTCTGTCACCTTAAGTGGCTATTGCAACTAGCTGCACTTCAAACCCTTGCTGCAAAACAGCTCAAGCCTGGCTGGTGATTTGCAGTCGCTGTGCCATCACCAGCCACGGCTGCACTGCACATCCAGCAGGGACCACGGGAGAATTTTTAATGTTTACTAGTAATAACACTCACCCTGTCTCCCAGTGAAGAAGCTGTGCAGCAGCTGCTGCCACTGTACTCTGAATATACAGGTTGAACAGGAAGGTGGCACTAAAATTTAAGTAATAATAATAAAAAATTAAGTAATAATATTTCCAAAAGTCAACACCGAAAAAGGGCGCACATGTAAATGAACTTTGATTCTTCAGTGGAGTGATAGTTAACAATTTAATAGTAAACTGTTAAGAAAACTGAAGCTCACACAGGAAAGCTGGAATTATTGAAAGAGCTCAGAAAGCTACAACAACTATTAAATCTGCCTTGTCCTTAATGTTTGGGGTTTTTTTTCCTTAGCAACCAGACTCAAAATTCAAAAGATGCCAGAAAAGTATGAACTTATTTTAAATGAGCTGTGGAAATCTCCCGCTGTCCTGTGTCTCTCTGTCTGAAGCTATGACCTTCCTGTCCTAGTGTCATATGTCTGATCATATAAAGAAATAATTCATAGTAGCACTTCTTACATTTTACATAATAATTGATTAAAAATGCTTCATACTCTATTTCACTTATTTAATTCACTCATTAAATTTGAGTCCAAACAAAAAATGTTTTAAAAAGGGTTTTTTTTTAAGCCTGAGAGTTTTTATACAACAACAAAACAATGAGAAGTTGATGTGGAGAAAACAGTTTTTGGTGTAGATGAGAAAAATTACATCATTTATCTGTTAAAGAGAGATTCCTACCAAAAGCATGAAGCCTAGAGAAATGCAGGTATAAGGGAACATCTAAAATACACTTTAAATTTGAACAAATCAGCTAGGAGAGTGATGAAAAATGAAGGAAAACCCCCCCCAACTAACTAAAAAGCCCCAAATACTCAAATCTTGAAACAGGTCTGTGGAATTACTAGTTGCTTTTGTTTACTAAACTCAAATTCTTCTCTGAAAATAAAATAAAACCCTTGTAATAGGAGAGTAATTTCCTAAAAGAGTTAATTCAGTCTGCCACAATGTTAACTTAAAAGAAGATTCTGTTTTGCATGTATCCTTAAAACTGAAAAGCAGACAAGCTCTTTACTCTCAATAAATCTCATCTCCCTTACAAATATTCCCTCCAGTGAATAATAATGCCAGAAAAACGCAAACAAATCGGTGAATCATGATCAGAAAACACAGGGAAAAGAAAAGAAAACAGACAAAATTTAACTCCAAGACACAAGAGACAGGTGCTTCTGGAAATGAGGTCTGGGATTTCAAACATTAGTCCCAAAAGCAGCAGTTCCTGCCTTGTGCTGGGAACTTAGGTTGTGATTAATTAAGGGCACTTCACTCTCCTGAACTTTATTTACAAGGTCTTTAAAAAGGCTCTGGAGGGAGATACAGATTTCTCTACTGAAAGAAAAGGAAGCTGCAGATTCTCCCCCTGCTACTGTTTAACTTCATCAATTCACAATCTGTAGTTACTGAGTGTTCAACTCATCAGCAGACCCAGCCTGGAGGGGCTGCAGCCCACTCAGTTAAGAGCAGTGTGGGCTGTGGGATGTGTAGAATCAATCTTATCTTGGGCCTTGGAACCTCACTGGAGTTTATAATCTGTCTTGGCAGAAATCATATACTCCAGAACAAAACTGTCAAGACCTTTTTCATAAGGAAGGAGAAATCTTGCTATTTCAGGAGGAAGAACACCCATCAAGAATAGCATGGATGGTGAGACATAAGAAATGAAACAAAATAAGCCTGGCTATTTCGGTTTCTTTATTCTGGCAATGTCTTTTTATCTGTGATGAGAGAGTTTGAAAATAATAAAACAAAAGGGAGAAAAAAAAAAAGGAAAAAAGGAAAAGAGCTACCCAGTGATCCATATCATTCAGCACTGAGAGAAACAAAAGCACTGCAAGTCAAATTTATGAGCCTTGAGAGATCTTGGCTGAAGTCAATAGAGAAATACTTCCATTAAACACCCCCCTCTCCCCAGCTAATCCGTAACTCCTTCCCTCCCACACTTAAGGAATGAGCTCAAAATATCCATGTTTTACTGTGAGCACCAAGTTCCTCACTCTCTCTCTTTTGGTGCTGATAACTGATATCACCCTCAGATAGTGCAGCTGGATATAAAAATATAAGAACTGGCAGCTTTCAGACTCTCCTTTTCGTCAAAAACTCGGTGGGAAGAGGGAAGCAAGCTGCTATTCCTAATCTACCTGGAGGAGATTTTTCACTGGATCCCAAGTCTCTGGAGAGCAGCTCCCAGCAGCTCTAATCACAGCAAGGCCCAGGCAGCCATTACTTGATTTAACATGTTTGACACACACACTTCTCGTGCAGGTGCCGAGGTATGGGAATGCTTGTGAGATTATCAGAGCAAAATGTGGGGGGAGAGTAAAATGGCTGCAAGCAGGGATGCATCCTGACAGTGGATTCCCTTTTTGACCCTGCCAGGAGAGAAAAAGTTTTTTTTTTTAACCCACTTTACCCACAAAAGCTGTACTCTCTTCATGCAATTCAAGCCCAAAATGTCCTTTTATACATGCTTGGCTCTGTATAGGTTTATAACACTTCCTAAACTGCCTTTTTCCTCTTCTGCATTCAGATCTAAGATTTCTGACTATCAGTTCTTCAGGAAAATTAGAAGAGCTAGCTTCTGCAAAGAATAAGATGGGTAAATGAAACTCTGCACTGAATTGGGCATATAGCCTGATAAAACAGAAGAAACACTGTTAATCTCATTTACTTTCTGTTGATGGCAATTGTTTTTAAAAAACATCTCCTACTGAGTGCTGAACCTGCTTCTTATTGAAATTCATGTCATAAATAGAAATGTCACATTTCTGTTTGTATCTAGATTTGATCTTATGCTGGAACTTACACTTTTGTACTGTTCTGAGCACAAAGGCCTCTGACACAGCAGTTGTCAGATAGACAATATCACCCATTCCTTGTGCATACACATAGAAATACAAAAAAAGGTAAAAACAATGGGCTTGTCTGGTCATTACTCTAAACTTTTAGTTTTGCATCAGTGACCTCCGGTGATGTTCATTTTCACAGTGAACCCAGTCCAATTTCTGATGCCAAGTCATTAATCAAAACTGAAAAGCAGTTTTTTTTTAAAAAACTAATTGGCTTCTATCTGGAGTCATGTTTAACAGACAGTCTTTCAGCTTCCTTTAGAAATCAATCTCCTTTAGAAACATCTCTTCAAAGAAACATTTTACTGAAATATTGAAGTCTTCATCTCTCATTGTTGCTTATCTTTGCTGGCTTCATAGTGTAACTAGGAATTAATTCTTTTACTTCCCTGTAAGGAAGGGAAAGATTCTGCATTTTTTGCACACAGAGGAGGGAGGCTGTCACCCATGAGCTGGAAAAGCTGCTGGCAGTGGCAAAGCCAAGTGAAGTTGCCAGCAGGAAAACTAAAGTGTTAACATTAGTTTTGTCATAAGGTATTAAACCAATTCCTTGTTTCAGACCACTTCTATCCTGCTGAAAGGCCAAATCAGCTCAATTCTTAGGCAGGAGAAAACTCAGCACAGCACCAAATGTGTTTCAGGGAAGAAAAGCCCTGCCATACCTTGCTTCCCTCCTGGACCAAACGATTAACTTGCTGAGGAAAAGGCAGGAGTTGCTGCTGAGGAGATGACCCAAGTCCAGAGAGGGAAAACAGGATTCCCACCTTGGAGCTGGGTCTGGTGTAGTAAATCTCCTAAACCATGCCACTCCTCCCCTTTAGCAACAACCCTGAACTACACCCTACATTATTACCCACTTCAAGTCATCCCCACTGCAAGCTGCAGCACAAAAATCCAAATGTTAAAGTCACGTGATATCAGTCCTTTCCTTGTCATTGTCATCACAGTTAGATGAGATGCTCCAAGACATCTTTCCTGTGGTTCTGAACTGAGTCTTGAGTAGGGGTGGACGGTGCTCACACTCATTTTGGCTAGCAGAAGACAGGACAACAGAGAACCAGTCTGCCAAGGAAAACCTCCTTTGTAAAAGATCAGCTGAGCATTTCCTGCTCCTGCCAGAGCCTAAACAGTTGCCTGAGAAGGCAAAGTCACGCTGGCAGGTGGTGGCTGCAAGGAAATATTGACATTGCTTGATGGATGAGACCCCAGCCCTGGCACTTCATGAATGTCCCATCACCTTGGGGCTGCTCTAGAGAACACTGAAGGCAAGGGGTACTGCAGCTGCAAGGCAAATGCAAATTGTTTTCTGATTTTCTAATCAAGATAGCTTAAAGTAATGAACAGGTCACTAAAATTCCTAGCACAGCTTTCCCAATTAATTATTGATTATTGCACATAAAGTTTTATACAGCAATGCATGGTGGTCCCACAAAGCAATATTTATGTTTTAACACAGACTTAAACATTTGGGCTAGGAAAATTTTGTCTCATTTTGAAGACTTATGCACCAGCTTTCTCCCTGGAAAAAAACCATGCAGAAGTGGAGTCATTAGTTACATTCTTTGCAAGGGTATGATTTCCACTTCTCTCTACCTGCTGAGACATGCACACAAGTTTTCACATTGCTGAATGAAACCACTTGACATAAGCCTTCCTGGCAAAACTCCATCCACATACGAATAAAAAGCTCAGTCTCATTATAAAGGAAAAAAAAAAAAAATAGCACTGATTTTTGAGTGATTAGTAGTATCCACTCCATTAAAAAGCATGAGTTCAGATTACATTTGTGAGACACTGCATCTGCAGGGTAACAAGGGACACCAGACTGCAACTGTATTTTAAATCCTAACAGCACCTTTGAAAACTTTGAGGGCTCTTCTTGTCGACCCTGGGCAGCATCAGAGGCCAAAAGGGCTCTGACATTTCCACGTTTACTACCTCGAGGAAAACAACATTTTCAGTCCTGCCTATCTGCTCTGCTCTGCAACAGCTTGTCCTCAGAAAGGGGCTGTTTAATCAGGATTTTCCAAGCCCTAACCTCCTGCAACAGGGGCCCACCAGCACAGGTACAATCAAAATAATGCATTAGTACATCTAGACAAATGAGTTGCTCCTTTTTCTTCAGCAGTGTCATCTTGGCTTGTACACTCCCGTCAGAGATGTTAACAACTGGCAGCTCTGCTCAGGGAGATCACTGATCTAATTTATTTTTCCTTCCCCCTTTAGGGAATGCTATCACAATGCTCTAAGATCATTGCCTTGTACATCTCACTCCCCTCCCCTGATGAAATGGCTCTGAAATGTCACCACCTGATCTGTGGGCGAGGCTGCACCCTCACAAGCCCCTCCATTAACTATTCCTGCTGTCAGCTCGCTGTTTCTTCAGCGAGCTGTCTCTGCTTACCCAAGGGCTGATCCACAGGACCTTCATTGCTGGCTTTTAACAGCCTTGTAATCACAGCTCACACCATACTGGCTGATAAACTCCTGTTTCATCCATATTTTATCCTCAACACTTGCTTTTCCATGATGTTGCTCAGCCTTAACTCAGGGACATTATTGCCCATGTATCTAGGGTTTAGCAGCAACAGATGTGTTTGGGAACCTAAATAGCCCCACCCCTGAGGCCTCAGAGGATGCTATTTCTTCCCCTCATTTTTGAGACATTTGAAAGGCTTTCACAAGATGGAGAGGAACTTTACAGGTTTGTGCTTGTTCTCAGTGCGTGTTTGTTCAGCATCAGCTCCTTGTAAATGGCTGATTTGGGACTGTATTTAAACTGGATAACATCTCAGAACAGTTGGATGGAAAACATCTTACCAGCAAATGCAGGCACCTGCAGGAGGAGCTGCACTCTGGGGCTGCCACACCAGCCTTTCCTAGCAGGATAATGTTGGTGTTGTCTGAAAAACCATAACACATCAGAAAATAGAAAGAAGCCTGTGTTTGGTTTTGCTCCTATGCACCATGGCAATTTTCTGTGGCATGCAATACTTCCCACCCTTGTGTTCATGCATTCTTCCACTCTGCCCCTTCTCTTCAGCATGACTTGTCTGTTGCAGCTCGGAGAAGTAACATTTAAAAACTCAGATATTAAATTTCTCTTCCTTTCCCAGTGGAACTTTCTGCCTTCAGACTTGCTGTGGGTATGGTCTCCCACGGCAGCACCTTTGTATCCCCCCTTGGCTCTCCAGCTCAGGGATCATTTTGTGGATGGGAATTACAGGATAATCATGGGATAACCCCCTGGCAGAGCTGTTGGGCATCACCTGCTCTGATGGAACAGAGGACTGGTGGCTTTACAGCTCTTCTCCTGACGAGGTTCAGCTTTTCTACTTCTCACACTAGCACTAGAAAACTGATAGCTTGTATACCAGTGGAAAAACTATCCCTTCCAAGATAACCTATTCTCCATCTTCACGCAGAGTATTTCCTTCAAAGATCAATTCACAAAACCAGATTTTCTTAGCTTATGAGATGTTCACCAAACTTTACTCCTGCCCAGGCCTTATCATGCCTAATTTTGCATTTTGCCATCCTTATCTTCAATTTTACCATGGCAAATACACACTAGAATATTTACATATTGACATACAAGCCTTTTATGTTCCAAGTTGAAAAAAATTTGCTTGTTCAGGGTTATGCATTCATTTCCTTTTATCTTATTCCCATAAATATGTAGTCAGATTCTGTATCACAGAAACAAAAGCTCTTGCGCTTTAATTAAAAAATTTAAAATTCTTAAAAATTATACCTATAACCCCCACGACTGCACATACACTACAGAGTAATGTAGGCACTTATTATTCTCCTGCTGCTTATGAAAATGCATCATGAGTTTAAAAACAAGATCATTGAAAACAATGCGTTTATATAAATTCAGGGTATGAAATGACTAAAAGAAGGGACATTGAAGGTATTCATTATTTCACATTTCTATGTTTAGTCACTCTTACTAATTCACGACAGCTGAGAGAATATTCCTATATAAAATAGTCATATGTCTGTATATGCATGTATTGATGTATATATGCGTGTATGTATGTATAAAAGATAAGCACAATCCAATGAAGACTACACCTAAAAAAAAAACCTGGCAGCTGTAGAAGGCAGGTGTTTTCCATGGCTCTCTGTGAAAGAGCACACTGCTGTTAACAATGCTGTGAAAAACTGCCTGTAGACCAGAAACATATGCATCAACAGAAGATTACAGCCATGACAGACCTGCAGGTATATGGGTAAAAACACAAGGCTAAACATCAGTGCACTCAATGCACTCAATCCTACATCTAAAAGCATCTTTGAACAAAGAAGTTGCTGTCTAGAATGATATACACACCGGCAACGTGGGAGCTGCAAACATTGCTACTTCCGCTCTGGAATAAAATCAAAGGCAAAGGGCCAGATTCCTAAAAGGCAATGTTCAGTCTCCCACTTTTCCTCTTAGGTTACATCCAAGAGAAAGTGAGGCACAGGATCACATTCTGGTCTTCCAGCTGTATGAAAGGCTCCATTGAAATCAATGTGTAAAACTCAGCAGTTCCCCACCATGTAATTTTCTATGTAACATTTGTGCCATTTCCCACTGGAATTCACAGTAACCCTGAAAATCTCCTGAATCGGAGGTTTGCGCTTCAGAGAGGATGCACAGCTGCAGGGGGAGCAGGGGGAGAGGGAAGTCTTGTCATACCCAGTGCTCCCCTGGCACAGAGCCCTGCCTTATGCCCACGTGGTGGTGTTGGCTGCAGCGCTTTCTGATCTGGGAGCAGAGTTTGTCACTCGTACCTCAGTGAAGTTGCTTGATAAACCATGGTACTTTACACATTTGCCCACATCAGAGAATTGGGCAGCAATCTTATCAGGGAAACACAATCCTAGAAAAGCAGTCCAGCCTCACAACCCAGGCTGCCCTGCCTCCCCAGGCTCAGCTCTGCCCTCCAAAGCCAGTCACTGCTCCCACCTAGGCTTAGCCCTGCCTTTTTATAGTCAAGGATAACATTCTGCACATCAGAAATGATGTACAATATGCCTGACTTTCCAAGTCTGTAAGCCAGCAATAGCATGTTTCTACCAGTAACTGTTGCTCTTCCTGAAAAATGATAATATTTTCTTTGAGCTATTTTAAAAAATTAAAATAATCAGGCTCCTTCTACCAAAGTTAAAAGTACCTCCCTCAGGAAACTCTTTTAAAGCCAAGAAAACAGCAAATGCAAGATATTTTCTGGTGAGTGGGTTGTATTTATGGTTCTAGCAATTTAACCAAAACCTAGAGATGGCAGCCATATCATAACCCTCCTAGTTTCCTTCTGTTTACCTGCATAGGCTCTAATCACAAATGCAACATCTGTTGATACTCTGGCAAGACACCAAAATAACCATGCTCTGCATAACAAGCAGTTGTGGTTTTCATCTCTCTCCTGGTCTCTCTGCTCCAGCATACAATGCTGCAGCAAACTCTGCCTGCCTGCCAGGGTGTGAGTGAGATCAGAACATGTCCCTTCAAGGGTGTGATAGAAACCAGAACTGCATGATTATGGTGTGCTTTCAAAAGTATGTCTTTGGGCAATTTTCAGTTCCTGTATGAAAAGAGTAGGATTAGACGATAAAAACTGAACCGCAACCAGAGCAGCAGAGTCAAATACCAAGCCTTTTTGGGCACAAACTCAGAAGCACTCAGAGAGAACACTGGCTACTCCCTTCAGGTTTCTAAAATGCATCTTTTGAAGCACTTTTTTAAGCACAGTTTTGTTTACAGGTTTGGCAGGAGCCAGAACCACCCTTGCAGGTGTGCTGGGAGTGACTGCCTGGCTCCCACAGGGAGCAGAGGCAGCAGAAAACGAGAGCAGTGGGAAGAAGCAGCCGAGGTCTGCAGCTAAAGTGACTTTCTTAAGAGTGCACACCAGGCCAGAGCTCAAAGGAAATCACATCACCATGGTGGAGTTTCTTTCTCCAGCTTTTCCAGAGTTCATGGCCAAAAGCAATGCCAGTGCTGCTCAGACTCTCAGTCTCCTTTTTCCTTCATCCTTTCCATTCCCTTGCCTTCTCCCTGCTCTGTACATCTGGCATTTCACAGCAGGTGAAGGTGAAGGTGCTCCCAGCCCCTGGGGCACAGCTAAGATCTCCACCCCTCCTCTGGGCTTGGCCCCATTGCCCAGCCCTTCTGCCTCTCTTCCTCCTCCCTGGAGGTGGGATCAAGGAGAGACGTCCTAAGGCTGGAGCTCCAGCCTGAGACCTCACTGCAGTGGCAGAGGTGTCTGTGTGCTCAGCAAACCTGCAGGTGCCACCTCCACTGTCACCAACCATCTCACAGGTCCTGAGGAACAGGGAGTACAAAGCTGCCACGTTACCAAAATGCTGAGGGACTACAAGGATGCAGACACAGACATGCTTAGCGTGCTGATTAAGGTCAGTACAGTTGACTGAAGAGAAATGACAAAGGATGTTGTCATATTCATGTATTTTCAATTTATGACTCACTCAAGTTTTTTTTCCTTCTCAAACCTTTTAAGTTTCAAAAGGAAAATAAAAAGCAAAGCAGCTCCCCCAGGGGAGAACAAAGTATAGGGTACATGGTGAAGAAAATAATGTGCTTTCCTGTTGCTGAAAAATATCTTACACATTTGGATTACTTCCGTTTCTCCTCAAAACTCATGCAGACACTGCTGACCATGTCCCTTTTATACTGGTTAGCTTTTTCCAGGAAGCATTTCCCCCCACCCCAACACACTCCTTTCCTTCCTGAAGAAGGCTGGTTCATGTTAGAGGATGTTTCTGTCAGAATGAAGTCAGAGGGTTTTTTTTAAGAGAAAACTCTTATGTAGAAAGTGATTTTCTAAGACTCATGAAGAAAGTAGCTTGTGAAAAAAACCCCAAACCAAAAATCCCCTTTCTTTATTATTTTTTTAATATCAGTTTTATTTCATGAAGGACAGGGTTTTTTAAAGTTTCAAATAAATGTAATTGCATGTCCTCATCCCACTCAGAAAATGTTTCTACCAAGTATTGAGCAATATTTTGATAAGACAACAGAAATACAAGCAGCAAGTAACTCCCACCATTGTCAAGGACTTTCTCACGTGCCCTGGGTGTGCTGGTCCTGCTTCAGACTGAGATTTCCCACATTTGCACTTGGTAAAACTGGAATAGGAGCACAAACCAATCTGTGCAGGCTTGACCAAACTTGCTGGCCCTGTTTCTGAGTGTCTTTCACAATGTCAGTACCAGAACGAGCTCAGCCAGTCTTGGTGCAGTGGGTAATATCAGTAATAGTATTTGATAAAGGAAACATAGGAAATAACCTGAAAATTAAGATCTGTATAACTCATGATGATGTAAAACCACATACATCTCCTGGGAACACCCTGGACTTAAGCACAGGCACCTGCTTTACATAGAGGGATTAAAAGGGTAACACAAATCTTGGGAACAGATTTTATGTCCAGAAATTACAATTTTAAATAATAAATTAAATAAAGGCACATTGAACATTAATTAAAGAGACATAAATAACTGTTTATTACATGCAAATATTTATAAGACCTACTGCAGCAAAACAGAGGGTTTCTGGCTGCATGTCGCTGCTAAGCTCTCCTTGACTTTACCAGAGGAAGATCAGATCCTAAATTTAAATTAAATTTTAATTGGTGAAATTATCCTAGGGGAAAAGAGGCTCTTGAGAACAAGGGAGGGGCACTGAGAGAGCTGGGACAACCCTGTGACATGATTTCCAAATTAAAAATACTATTTTCCTAAAACCTGAAACACAGTTGAAAATTCAGCCCTGAAGTTTAAGAAAATCACCCCTGTATCCACCAAACTGCTGAAAGGCTACAGCTCCCAGGCGAGGCTAGGGGTGCTTCTTTTTCTCTGTAATTAATGCAGTCTTGTTTCCTCACTTCACTGCTAGGCTCAAAACAAGAAGCCGCACCCTCACCATGGAACAGGATGGTTTGGAGAGTGAATCTCTTGCTTCCCAGTAAAAGTAACAAAATCTGATTCCCTCGTCCAGCTGTGACCAAAACATTTAACAAATTAGCAAGCAGTCCCATGCAGCAGTCTTTTAGCAGGATATTTACTCCATTCCTTGCTGGTTATTTTCAGGCACTACAAAACCTACCTCTTGGGAACGTCTTTGCCAACAAACTTACCACAAAAACACACCTGGGGTAGCTTGAAAAGCAAGAAGTCTGTCAGGCTCTTGTAAGTACCTAAAGAAAGTTAAAACAAGCAGTGAGTCAGTGAGGGACAGCTCTGCTTTCTGCTCCTTATACTCTCCCTTTGCTGCACAGAAAATTTATAGCCTTCAGTTCCTGAATTAACACCTTTGCTGCTAGTCGCATTCACCGGCGATATGATATAGCTGTAAAAATAATGTCCAGCTGACACTGCCCTGGTTTGGTATTTCTTACCCAAGTAAAGCATGTGATACAAAAATCACATTTCCTTGCATGCTTCAGAGGTCCATGAGTGTCGGTGTGCACACACATTCACAGGAACAACTGTGCATGGGGGCCATCTGTCACTATCAGTTTCTTAAACTTAAAAACATTATTAACTCAGAGACAGGAAGGAGCCTCAGGAGCAAGGGGGAGAAAAATTGCTAAGATAATTGTTTTACTCTAAATAACCTGACAATCTTTCCTTCTTTGGCATTTTTTAATAATTTAGAAGTACAGAACATGACGAGGCAACTTGCATGACCAGTGTCACTGGTTTAGAGTTTCTCCAAGCAGCTGAATTTATAATGCTGTAGGGTAGAATAACTTTATGTTTTATGCTTAGCTTATAACTATGGAAAATCCTTTATAAGCATACTTCCTCCTAGCACACAGTATCTATCCAATCTATCCTGAAGCATGAACAGTGACCCATATTCTTCCTTTCAAAAATGGCAACAGTCCAAAGACTTTTCCACTCCTACGGTTTTGGGGTCTGGTTCAGTCTTGAGTTTAGGAGCTAATTTCTCTTAAGCTTACCACCAAACTATTAGAGGTTCTCAGAGAAAAGATGCTTGTGAACAAGATTCACTGTCATGAGCCATTTACTTGCCTGCTAAATTTGTTACAAATGTGGCTGGGAAAAGGTTATATCACCAGTACAAGGCACGGCAAAGTTTTAATCCAGCACCAAGCTCTACAACAGCATCTGTAGATCCATT
Organism: Haemorhous mexicanus; assembly: GCF_027477595.1. Lineage (NCBI taxonomy): Eukaryota > Metazoa > Chordata > Aves > Passeriformes > Fringillidae > Haemorhous > Haemorhous mexicanus. The sequence goes on from NC_082343.1 coordinate 27,878,125, forward strand.
CTATGGCTCCAGCCAAGTTAAAGGCACCTTTCAAAGACAAGGAGAGTGGAGAAAGAAAACAAGAAAAAAAGTTTGTTTATCCAGCATGTGAGCAAGTCTCAGCAGGACTGCACAAACACACCAGATGACACGGTCAGCAGGGAAGGAAATACCCAGAGTACAGTCCTTGGTGAGCCAAGATTATCTGTTCATCTAAGATTGTGGAAAACAGAAAATATGATCACAACTTGAAAGGAGGGGAAAAATCCTGAACTCTTGCAATTCCATCCTGTTCAGTGAACCTTTATTTCTTCACTTAAATCATTGAAAAAATAAGAAAGTTTGCTGCTGGTGTCTGACTGCCCTTAGTCAAAGGTATTTAATGGATTTCTTAATGGTATTTCAGTAAACACTGCAGTGAAACAGCAGTAAATTAGAACTCAAGCAGTCAGAAACCTGATCAGCAGATACAGATCTTTATGCACATGTTTTACTTCCTTTCACTTAAAAAAATATCCCAGTATTTTCTTCCACCATCCTGGAATCATCTTCATTTATTATGCTAAAATTAATATTAAAATTTATAAAATCCAAGGGGTCCTCTATCTATCTATCTATCTATCTATCTATCTATCTATCTATCTATCTATCTATCTATCTATCATCATCATCTATCTATCATCTATCGATCATCTTCAAGTTTTACTAAGAAGTTAATAATTTTAATTTGCAGACCTGAAAAGGAAGTTTTAATACATTATTCTGATTAGTGAATCAGTACAGTTTTTCCACAACAGGCTTTTGTTATTGAAATAGCAGCTACTGCACATTACCCCGTTCCTGAATCCTGACTGAGCTTGTGAGCAGCTGAACCAGATTGGATTGGAGATGCTTTGCACGTTTCCAGCAAACTCTTCACACTTTTTAGGGTTGGGCTCTTACATTTGAAACAATTTTTAGAAAATTGGAAGTTAGGGAAATATCATTCATACATAGAATTGAGCCGTGGGCTTCATCCCAGGATCCTGTAACAGGAATCCCTCTACCTGTCTTGAAAATTTTGAAAAAGCTTTCATTACAGGATGGTCCCATTTGATGGAAGACATTTATCTTATGATCAATGTGTCATTATGCTCAATGTTAAATAACCATTTCATTTCTTCTGCAGAAACTCTGAGAGGTGACATAGTGCATGAATGTTTCATAGAACATACTTCCCTGAATTGCACTGAAGAAAAAATACATTTGTTTCAAGAAATGCATGTTGGATTTTATTCAGCTTTAAATTGTAAAATTAAGAATAATAATCTTAATATCAGAGCAAGCAAATTTGTTTAAATATTTACATTTTAAATATTTTAATAACTGCATTAGTCACAATAACATTTTTTAGTGGTTTAATGTTTCCAAATGTAATGATTTTTATTTGTCTCAAGTTCTCACAATGTTTAACCTCACAACATTGTGTCAGTTAAGGTTTCTTTGGGATTGACATGAATGATATGGACTGAGATTAAAAACTCCAGGAGGATTAGACATCTAATAGGATTTTAAACAAAAAGGGGTTGTGGGTATTTCCAGGACAGATAATAAAGAATAAATTAATATAGATAGGGGGATTCACACATATCAGTAAAACATTCTGGAAAAAAAAATCTTACATAACAATACATTCCTATTCATAGCCAGATATATTTTGTGTTTTATATAATTTTTTAATTTTCACTCTTTCTTATAACCTCTTTGGGAGCTGGAGCAACAGCGGCTAAAACAATTAAAGTTCACTATGAGCTCCTCACTTCTGGCTCTGGAGCCAAATTCTGGTCTCAGCAACATGGCTACATGGTTTGTATAAGCCTATGGGAATCTTATGGGGAAAATGCTAAATTTTCTGGTTTTACAAGGCAAGCTGAGAGCAGAATTTGGCCCCACACAGGTTTGGTGCATAACAGCTAGAGTCTACCCAAGTGTGTTGCTGCTGCTGCCACCAACATCCACCCTCCTCTGCCTCTATGTTTTTGACATCCTTCAGTGTCACACCACAAGGCTCCCCCAGAGCTCCCAGCAGAAGATTTTTTCACTCAGGTTGAGGGGGACAAACTCAGCCCTGTATCCTCAAAGGGGACAGGATAATGCCCTAATGCTTCAATCCCTCACCTTCAGGTTGCTCCATTATTTAGTCAATTTAATTTTACTTATTCGTTTAGACTGATTGACTGTCACATTAAAGGCATTGAGTTGAAGGGCCCATTTACTATGAGTCACTTTTTCAAAATTTAGAGGAGTCTGCTGAACAAGCTCCTTATACCATTATTATCACAATAAATTCCAAAACCACCAAGTCCAGCAAGAAAACAAAAGGGAAGAAAAAGCAAACAATTTTTTGTTAAAATTGACTGCTTCTAAGAAGAGCATTTTTACAAGTCATACAAAAAGCAATGAGAAGGTTCTCACCAGATTTTGATTAAATATCTCCGGGGAAAATCCATTAGAAATACATTTGCAATCAGTCCAGTGTCAAATTTCTACTGTAAATACAGCAATTAAGAAGGTCAAGTTACCCGAGGTTGTGTAAGAGTGAAATGAGCAGCTCAAAAGGAATTTATGCTGTGAGTATTTTGTATACAGTTGATGTCTTTTACTCTCTGTTAAAAGGCATCCCACATTTTCTTATATGATACAGGACATTACATTCACAGTAACAGGCTACTGAAATAATGACCCATCACTGCCTTCCTTAGCTCCATGCAAACTCTTTGGAATTGTGCTTGAATCCCATGCACTGATTAGCTGGGAGCTGAACCCATGCCAATAAGAGAATGGCTGTAAATTGCTGGATGAGTGTAAATGACACCCATGCCACTGGTGGAGCAGAGAAAAATATGTAACTTGAGATTATGAAGTGTCCTGCTGTGACATAAATGGAGTGGAAAGGCACTTAGTCCAGGGAGGACCATAAATGGTTTATAGCTAAAAAATGCCCAAGTAATGTGTATGGGTAGAAAGTGATTGAGGAGGTGACAAAAGTGAAGGTGGCTATCTAACCTCTTGTGCTCTGGGATTTCATAACCAGGCTTCATCTGCACAGGGCTGTGATGCACAGCCACAGCTGTGCTGAGATATATATTTGGGGAACTGCACAGTGAATGGGAGCTATGAACTCACCTCAACCTAAGCCTTCTCCCTGATACATCAGAAAGTTTTTCTGGCCCAAGGTCAGTTCATCACACTCTGCCTGTGGAGAAGATGCTGCTAACATACAGTGTCTCTGGCACGGAGAGCCAACGTGGCCAACTCTTGGCTTGAGTATGCTCTGGAAGCAGTGCCTGTGTGCACATACACCAGTCAGGAGAGGCAGCATCTCACACCAGGGACAGCTCTGCTGTGGAACAGCCCCAGAACTGCAGCAGAGCTCTTCCTCCAGGCAGCCAGGGCATAAACAGATGATGCTCTGTCCCTTTCAAAAGCAACACACGGGAGAGGATCAGCAGCTGGGGGAAAAACAATTATGCCAGAGACATGAAGGAAATAAAGAGCCTGGAAAAGGTGGCATTAGGAAAACAGGAAAGGAGCACAAAACTATACAGGGAGGGGGAAAGCAAACAGCTTGCAGCCATCACGAAGACACAATTCAGAAACTTTCAGGGGAAAATGGTAACCAGCCTCAAAGAACAGCCTCCAAAGGTACCTGCAGAAACCACAGAATGAAGGAGACAATGAAACTCCCATCTGTTGCCTCCATGCACAGCTCCCGGGGTCAAAGGACTTTTGGTTTCGTGCACAGAAGCACAAAAAACATAGAAATGTCTCCTGTAGGTGTTTTATTTACCTGTTCTCCACCAGAGTGCCTTCAAAGCATTTCAGAGCTGTTCAAAGTTTGTTCTCCCAGTGCTCCTCTGGAGGCAACACAGCAGTGCCATCCTGCAGGAAGGAAGACAGAGAGGGAAAACGTTACTTACCCACACATCATGGGATGCCTGATGCAGAGCAAGGAAGTGAGCTCAGGTTTCCTATGTCTCCCCTTCATATCCTGCTTCATCCTTTTCTACTTCTCTCTCATCCCTTGTGAAGGGGCAATGATTGGAAATGTGCCACTCTTGTGCTCAGAAATACAACAATCATGAGGGCAAACAGAGAGAGCCACAGAGGAGTCCAGTCTCAGTTCCACTTAAATGCCTGATTAAAGGAGCTTGAGACTGCTTTAGCAGAGCTTACTAAGAGTCCTAAGAGCCATGATTAATTTTGGAGAGGGAACAACTTCAACCAAAAAGACCCCAAACCTTTCCATCAAGTCAACAATAAACCAGAGGTAAATAAGTAAAAATATATAGATAACAAATTATATTTAAGAGGAATAGATAGTAACTGGTAATAACTCAAATTTATAAAATTAAAAATTAGATAAATGGGACCTGTCTTACGACTTCCTGTAGATCTAGCCTTATGGTCTTGGGGGGAAATAGAATCTTTTGGCTGACTCCTCACATAACCGTAAGGAATTAACTTTGAGTTGTCTTACTCCTTTCCATTCCCTTCTTCACTCACACAAGTGCCCTTCTCCATAGAAAGATCACAGGCAGGTTCAGGAAAATCATGAAACTCAGGAAGTTAATGATTCTTGTAATGCATTTTTTCTGCTTTAATTTTGCTGAGGCAAAGAAAAAAATATCACAACTCCTTATTTCCTTGGAAATGAATCCTGCTGACTACCAGCAAGTCTGTCATCCCCACTGGCTTTAAACATCATCCACATTGTTCTGTATTGCTACACATAACCTTTTGCTTCCCAAACTCAAGCCCATATGCTTGGATGCTAAAGTTTCCTTCAAACTCATTTTACAAGCAAACAGTGCAGGAGATGAAAGTAACATCTTAATTAGCAGTGTCACTGACACATTTCAGGCTAGAAAATCTTCCACTGAACCAAAAATTTCCCATATGCTTCTTTACATTGATTTGCACCTGTTATCAATTCTGGGCCAGCAGAAATACCTGAAAAGAGCATGAAGAAAAAATGTAGGGTTTCTGGTAGTACCAAAACCTTTGACAGCATGTCACAGTGACTACGAGCTGCCAGCCACCCAGGGACAGCTTTCAGCATCCTCTCACAATCCCTCTTGCAGGCCAAATAGATGAAGCCTGACCAACACTGTTCCAGTCTTTCTCTTGAGTAAGAAAATATTCAGATCAGACTGTCTCCAGGGAGAGCAGGGCTAGCTGGGCACTGCCACTAACCAAAGGATGCTGTAGTTAAATATCGAATTGACCTAAAACTCAATGGCCCAAGGCTCAGCAAATACCAATCCCTCATGATCTGCCCCCTGCAAAAAGAGTTCTCAGAAAAGGAGAAAACAGAAGCAGCATCTGAAAGTCACAAGTTGCAAGAAGCAGTAGCAGGCTGTGCCAGGTAAGTGTGAGGTTTTTGTTTTCACTGCTTTCCCCAAAACATAAACATCAAGCTGCTCAGAAAAAAGTGTGAGCCCAGGAGTCTGAGCAAGGTTTTTTCCATCCCATGTTTGAATTCCTGTTGTTGGTCACAGGGCAAACACACAGTGCAACCAAACAACATATACACCATCTTCCTTGTAAAATTGGTGTGCATCAGCTGCCTGGCTCAGGCTGCCTCATCCTTTTCCACTTGTCCTTGCTTTTCTCCTTCTTGGTGCTAGGAAGTGTGTTTGCTTACTCCCTGCTTCTGAATGTGTCAACTGAAAGTGACATCACTGCCTACTGTCACTATGGTGAATATAGTGGGGATCTCTTCTCAAAAAAGACATGTTGATTCAGGGGTCTTGAATCACTAGTTTTTGCTTTGTGACATTGACACTCCATACATTTGGCAAACCTCTGGTGACACCATCACTTGCTTCCAATGCTTCATATCAGTGAAGGCAACTGTCCTGTGTCAGTGGAGGCAAACCCAACCCTTCACTAGCATCATTCTGCCCTTCTGCTCTGCTAGAGACCTGCCAGAGTCTGACCCTGGAATCCTTTTCAGTGGGAGCTTTATTGTGCCAGCACTTACTTGTACCAGTCTGGAGGCTGGATCATGATAGCGTGGAGCAGTGGTTGCACTTTAGGGATCAGTCAGGTCGTGTTATACCTACTGTATGTAATGAAAATGCAATCAAAGGACACAGCCTCCTGCTCAGGTACACCCAGTAGTAAAGCCATCACATCAGAGTTGTATTCTAGAACACGTGTAGCTTCTCTTAGCCAAGGCAAACAAAACCACACACTTTGTTTCAGGAGCCAGTTTTTCCTACCCCGTCAACACAGGCCACTCCACTTGGTTTATATTTTTAACACCAGAGACAGGCCTCAACAACTTCCTCAGTGACTCTTATTTGAGGCCAGTAAAAAGCATTTTTGGCCTTTCTCTGAGATTTTCCATTCCTTAAATTACCTTAATGTGTTTTTTCCTACACATTTTCCGGTAACAAAATTCTTACCCTTCAGGCTCTAATACCATCCTCTGCAGGTGCAATATCAGTCCTAAGGTGCAACTAATACCTGTGTGGCTCAAAAGAACCCCCACATTTCCATTAAGGAGAGAAGTGACAGAAATTTGTGTGTGTAAGCATCAGCTACATGGGCACTTTGACCAATGCTTGGCTTTTTTTAGTGGCTCATACACACTTAGTCTCCAATTTTATTAGAGAAAATTTTTTTTCTGACCACTGCACTGATGGCACTCCCTTCATGAAACAAAATCTTAGACACACTTTCAGTGACTAATGTGTTTCTCTGCCTCTCTTTTTATAAATTGCAGTTTTTCAAGTTATTTACTTCTAGTTTTTATTTTCTGAAGACTGCCGTGTGAGATTAGCTTTCCTCTTAACCAAAAGTTATGTTGCTTTTTTCTAGTCTTACACAAGTGTGGTATTACCTCATGCACCTGTATACAACACAGAATTTAAAATGTTCATTTACTGTCAGATGAAAGTCCTTTTCTTGCTGCAACACTGCTTGCTGCTCCTATGAAAAGTTTCTTTGGAATTTTAAGTATTTTGTCATCAACCACTCACCATGCTATGCTTATTCTGATATCCATTGTTTTCTGTTGCCTTTGGAACCAGCTTTTAACCCCAGATATCCTTTATAATCCTGACTTTTTCTCTTAGACCCTGAGTTACCTTGTGTCTTACCAAGAATACACACTACATCTATAGGAGGAGAACCAGGCATTTCAGCTGGATGGACCCCTCACGTGGGAGCATCCATCATCAGTTTAAATGCAGCCTTAGCTTCCCAAATGCCGCTCTTAACCTTGGATCAGTTACACTGATTTTTCACTTTCGTTTTCGTAATCTCCATTTGAAATACATCATTCCAATTGGGAGAGGGGTCCTGTGGAATGCAGCACTTCCCAAATGTGTGCTATACAGAGCAGTAGTTAGCCTTCTGTGCCCAAGTTACATTAAACCCATGGAGAGGATGAGAAAGGATGTCAGCAATAAGGTTAGCTTCTAATTGCCTTCCCTCACCCGAGCACCTGTTGCCTAAAGCACCAGCAAAGTGCTGTTTAAGCTGCCTCAGCTACACTTGGCATTTCTGGAGAGTTTCATTCCATTTTTGATGAATTTAAAGAGCTCCATGCTTTCACTCAGGTGTTTTGTTAGTTCATTTCACATGTGGAGTCAGTGCAGGTATCCATGCCATGCCATGCCCTGCAGTGTTACTGAACCCCCTGGCCTGTATGTGATGTCTGACAAGTCACCAATCTGCAGCTTCTGCTCCTGCCCAGCATCACACTGAGCTCTGGGAAGCTCCCATCAGGAAGGGCAGAGCACATCTTCATCACCAAAAGGGCTCCAGTCCAGCATCCCACCGCAACTTCCATGCAAATCAGATTCAGCAACTGGAAGTTACATAACACAAAGCCTCACAGCTGGGTCAACAAACCAGAAAACCAGTTCAGTGCAGTGTACTTTCAGATGCCCCCTGAAGAGGTTAGCAGTGTCCCCTTCCCCACCCTGCCCTCACAGCACTGCCGTGCCAGCTCTGGTGACCCAGGAATCCTACGGTTGGTTTTGTGATCTGGGAGGCCAATGAGATAGTGTTTTACTTAAGACTTGACTTTATTTTTTAAGGCTTATTTTTAATGCACCTTGTAAAGGAATTCTAATTTGACCTCTAATTTGAACTAATGATCAGTCCTAGTATTTACACAAACCAGATATGGGACAGTTCATAAATCTCAGGTCAATTATTTTTTTAATTATTTGCTCACTGGGACGTATGCATAAACCACAGAACACTGCAAACTATTAACTCACATATTTTTATCTTATGATTTCAGAGGCAAAATTCTCCTCCCTCTGTGATTAATTTTTTAATCTCCTCTGAATCCATTCAAACTTTATCCAATAAGTGTCACTAAGCAATAGTCACTTTGAATAAAAGCAGAATTAGCAAACCCTCTAATTCCAAAGTGTTTAGCTTTGGAGCGCAAGAAGTTAAACACTCTCCTGCAACACATTGTAAACATGTCAATGTGTTTAACATCTCAAATGTGTTCTGTTCCCTTGTGCATGTGTTTAGAAAAGAAACAGGTTATGATATTTAACTAGTGAATGGATATATGCACTCATTCCTACCAACACTTTTTAAACACTTGCGGACACTTAAAATTATGATGTGTTTAAGATTTCGACATGTATGCTTTTCTACACTCCTAATCCAATGTTTGATGCATTTATTTAGAATAGCAAGATTTTACCAGGCTAGCAAAACATACCATTTCTAATTAGCAATGCTCGATTTTTCTTCTATAATTTCTTCAGACTACTCAAAACTAGAATGCAATCAGGTGAGGTTTTAACAAGTGTGAAGAGATTTTCCCCACAAGAACTGTGCTCAACTGAAGCTGATCTTATTTGTGAGGTGCAGAAGTAGCTAAAACATTTCAAATGTACTTCCTTTCTCAAAGAAAGAACTCTGAGCTACATAGGAAACACAGGAAGTTTGTAATTGGAAAGAAAAAAAGCCAGAGGAGAACATCTGCAAACATTTTTAAGGAGGTTTTTTTTTTTTTTTATTATGTGCTCTATGGTTGGATAAAAGCATAAATTATCTGGAAGTCATAGAATGGTTTGTGTTGGAAGGGATCTTAGAGATCATCTCATTCCAAACCCCCTGGCATGGGCAGGGTTGCTCAAGTGCAGACTGCACTGCTCACTCACCCACATATGGGGCTACTCAGAGAGAAAGTGGCACAGCCTCGTCCGTCTTTGACTCCTGCTGTACCTGAACTCTGCTCACAGGTCTAGCTCTGCTCAGGCTCCTTCTAACCCTCCAAACCATGAAGCAGCTGCTAACAGCTGTCATTAAAAAAAAAAACCAAAAAAACCAAAAAACCAAAAAACCAAAAACCAAACAAACCAAATGTCAGCAATAAAATTCTATCTATCATTCTTCCAAATTAGCTTAACCTAAGGCCAAGCACAGGCAGTGCTCAGTGCTTACACCCATGACATGCTATTTCAGGACTTGTAAATGCAAAAATGGGGTTTTTTTAGTGTGATAATTCGAATTTCCCTGTAAAATCCAATTGTAGCGGTTGTCAACCATTTCCATACCGTGATCCTGCTACAACAAAAGAACAGCTTTAAGTCCCCACTCTTGCCCACTGCCCCCATCTTCCACCCTTAAACTTGTCCACAGGAAAAAGAAGGCTACTTGGGATTTCCTGAAATAATCTTTGTAAGACAGAAACACAGTATTTAAAGTCCATCAAGGATTAGGAAAAGACACATTATGTACTATCAAATAGAGAGGCAAAATTACCTAAGTTCTTACAGGCATCTAATGTGTCTGTTGTAATTCTTTCTCCTTCAAGAACCAATACACATGGATAACTCAGAAAGCTGTGGGGCTATTCTGAATTTGGTTTGACAGCCAGCCATACCAACTTGGTTCATCCATCTTTGCATTCCAGTTGTGCCAGTAAGCTCAGAAACCCCTGTATCATTTTGCTAGAGGCTGTATAAGGCTCTGGAAAGAATTTGCATCCACCAAGGGGTCAAAACAGAGACAGAGCATACCAGCTCTTCCAGTTCCCCCTGCAGGCCAAGGGAAGTGGAGCTCAGCTCATTCCTGACTTTTTGTGCCAAGCAGCCTCCACAGAGCCACCCTGAAGAAAGGGAAAGGTCAGGAAACTTACAAACAGAAAAGAAAACAAAAGCTGTGTAGATGTGGCACCTAGGAACACTGTTCAGGGGTGGACCTAGCAGTGCTGGGTTAATGGCTGGACTTTGTGATCTTTGAGGTCTTTTGCAATACATAAGTTATTCTAAGGTTCTGTGATTCCAAAACACTCACTTGTATCAGCCCGTGAAATGCTTGACCCCTCTTCTGAGGCATCAGCAGGAATTTCACTCTTCCCTTCCTGGGTGACTGCCCAGCCTTGGCACAAACAGACCTTCTGGAGCTCTTCATGTGGTGTCCTGTCCTGCAGAGAGGAAACCACGGAGGACATGCAGGATCTTGCCATGCTTGTCCCTGGGCAAGCAGCAGCACAGAGCTTTCCACAAATTGTTTTTACTGGCAAGTAAATAAGGGTGATGAAGTTCGGTCATACTTGGGGTACACAAGCTTACTGTGGACCAGTGTCCAAAGGCACTTTCTGAAAATTTTCAGCCTTCTCTGAAGCACCAGCAGTGTAAAAGCTCAGTGCTGGAGTCGTTTAAGATTTGAATGCCAGCTGCATTTTTATTGGCCGTCTGTAACTTCAAAGGGCTTTTCCTCCACTAATGTCCAGACAGGTAGGCTGCCCTGAAATCTCCTTGCCATGTTGACTTACAGATTTTGAACTGATTTTATCTGCAGGCTTATGCCTGAAAATGAACATTAAACATATTGGGGCAGAAATGAATTTCAGCATCTTGCAGTCCAGCTACAGCCCTGACACTTAATCAGGCAGGGGACAGTTCATCTGAAAACATGGAGCAAAGATGTTCTTTGTACTCATACAAACCTTCATTGCTTATACTTTAATCCCCAGACTTTAGGACAAAAACTTCAGAAAAGCAGATACGCTGCTGCTTTGCCAAGTTTTTATTAGTAAGAATAAGGAACAATGAGGAAATTCAGTTGGATGCCTAATGTATTTTTCAGTTTCAACAACCAGACCTTTACTACCCCATTTTATAAGAGCATCCAAAGCCTTCACCCCAGCTCAGGACCCCATCTGACTAGCTGCTGCTTGGGTGTAAAAAGGGACAGGCCTTAGTACAGAGTTGTAGTCTGAGGGGCAGAACTATTCAGTGGAATGTTTCAGATACCACCTGCCCATGTGGGTACATCCACAGTACTGTAAGGAAAATGTTGGGGCTAATACCATATGACAACAGCCATCTTTCTGTATGGAAATGGATGGATTATTTAACTGAGACACATGGGGCAATTTTCCATCTGGTTCCTGAGTGTTGTTCCTTGGAACATCTCTAAACCCTGTTCCACTGTATGGTGTGAACAAGTTACAAGGCTCCAAAGTGCTGCAGATAGACAGACAAGGATGACTGCATTTATAAAGTCTGATTGTGAGGTACTGCTGACCATAGGGAGATTCACTGATATGTTGGTAGTGAAGGCAAAGATACTATAAAGATAAAAGACCTATCTTTCTAAATGAAAACTTTAAAATCAATGAGTTCCTCTTACATGGTAATCCACTTGGCTTACTTCACAAACTGTACCAGCAGAATATTAGATTTATCTAATTATTAGATATCTTAGGTACTAAAATTCAGTGCCGTTGTCTGAAATAACAGAGTCATTCTATTGAAACAAAAAACAAGCTAGGGCTAATTTAGGCACTGTTATGCCTCAATATCTTTGCTTTTGATACTCCCAGAAAACTGAAGGTGAACTTTTTAAATTCATTCGAAGACATACCTGCTGTGCTTGACTTCAACGAGCATCACAGCTATTTCAGGGGTTTCTGCTCAGCTGTTCAGGAGGTTTGACAGTTGTGTGTTCAAGATAACTGACAGACTTCATACATTCAACACTACTCCTAGAGACACTTACATTTCCTCCTGACCACACAAAGAATCTTGCCAAAGAACACCTGTTCAAAAAGAGGGAAGACCAGGATTCCCTTCACCTTGCCAGGGAGGGAATTTTTTTTAAGCAAGGCACGTGCCAAAGTAATAACAGTAAAGCTAATTTTCGAATGGGAGAGGGAAGAGGAAAACCGGGGCTCTAGCACATTTGGGGCAAATCTCTTTTTACTGTCTGCTTGTCATCACATGAGTTTTATGCTGGAAACAGAAACAAACACCCTGTCAAAATACTTCAGGCATCTGTTACTTACACAGATCTCTCTGACAGGTGAAATAACAGAAGTCAAAGAGGGGGGAAAACAGCAACACATATTTATTAATGACATAAAAATTTTTAAAATTTTAAGCTGCTTAATAAGAACATATTTTCAGGATATTGCTCTCTAAAAACAAATAGCTTGACTTGTAGGTAAAGCCATGTTGAGAATCAATAATCCAGGAAAGGCAGGTCTGAGGGCAGCCCAGGGTACCTGCCTGGGCTTTAGAGCAGGAAAGCCTTTGAAGTTGCAGACAGCCAATAAAAACACAGCTGGCATGCAAGGCTCACACATCTCCAGCACAGGTTTTATATCAGTAATGTTTAAGCTGCAGTTGACTAACCTTAGAATACCCAGTCACTTCTTACACAGACACAATTAACAGTCAGGCTGGAAGCCCCTCTGATGCCCACAACCTAAACAGAAAGGTTCTTGTGCAATTGATGCCTTCAAGGTAATTGCAATTGGCCATCCTTGCCATCTCCCTGCTTACCAGTGCTTTTCAAAGTGTCCAGTTCTGAGTCAACTACAATCTGCATTAAATTTTCAAAATGTACTTTACAACTCTCTCATTAAAATAACATGGGAAATTTTCTCACTCTTTTTCTTCTGCCAAGACCACTTTTATATATGACACATTTGAAGTGTATCTCTATTTTGGATCAGATTTTACCGCATGAAGATCAGATAAACAGTCCTCTAAAAATTACTAACTGCAATCCCTATGCCTATTTTAATAAATTTCTTCAGACATACACATTCTGAAAGGAAAGAAATAGATACTTCTTCAGCATCCCAGTGGTAGAGTGGCCTTCCTAGGAAAATGGAACCAGACCAGTAAAATAACAGCATCTGCTATTTTGACTTTCATCTTAACATGTACAAATTTCAGGGTTTCCAGCTGATCTGACAGAACACTTCCTGCTCAGGAAATAAACGTGTCAAATGATTTCTTGATTTAAAGTGATGGATCACAGTAGCTCTCTGTACTGCAGGGGTGCTATTCTCATAAAACATGTGCAACCTTTATTACTAAAATGAAGGGGAATTACTCCAATATCACTTAGGGCAATTTCCTCAGCAGTCACCACATATCTCCAATGTCACAAATCCCAAAAGGAGTAGGAGGGGGGTGGGAGTTGGAGGTAGCTTGAATCCTCTGCTTAGTCTGGTGTGGGGGGAAAAGGGAGAACACTATGACATGTCTGTAACTTGCAGGCTAATTTAAAAGAAGAAAGTGAAACCCTTTTTTAAATAAAAGGAACACAGTTGAAGTTTATGTTCTTTCATGAGGTATGGAACATTTATTTTCAGGATCACTTTGATTTTTAAAAAGTTCAACACAAAGTTTCTGTGGTGGTAAATGAGGGTAGAGATAGGTCCTTCAAACAATGTGATCTGAATTGACTAAAGAAAAGGGGGAAAACATGGTCTTTTTACTAATATTCATCAGCACTATATAACTCAGGGTAAGGAACTAGATGTATTATATATGATCAAGACAAGGAGGATGGCAATTTGGAAAAGTTCTAAGCAGGGGAAAAAGAGTACTGAGTATTGACTTACATAGCTATGCAAGGTGCCTAAGCAAGTCTTGGTCTAGTAAGCAGCATTCAGAAGGAATAGCAAGGGCTTCCTTTGCACAGTTTATAGCAAAAGCTGCACTGGAATATCCATACCATTATGATAGCCTCATTACTTGGCAGCTGGAAACAGATAGCAAAGAATACGAAGAGATTGCAAAAAAAAAATAAAATTCCAAGAATGTGGTAATACATGAAATTTTAAAAGAAGATGAGACATATCTCAGAAGTGTTAAGAATGCCACATGCACCCCAGAGCCAAAGCCTGAGGGAGCTCCATTGAAAGTAGAACACTATGTCACTTAGCAGACATTGGCATAATAAGATCCCAGACTTGATACGGGAGTTGAAGTCAAGTTGTAGGATGACCTGTCTCACACATTCCTGTGGATCAGGAGATCACAGTGAAAACTACTTCTATTGCCAGGAAACAGCTGTTTGCAACCTCCTCCAAAAAGCAAGAGCAGCACTTCTACCAAGAACAAACCAAACCAACTGAAGGGTCAGTTCTCTAAGGCCTCACTCACAGCAAAATACAGAGGTTCAGGGAAGTGTAACAGTGGGGGCAAAAATGAATCACACCCTCAGGAAAACGAAGTTTTTCTTTTAAAAACCTGCTTTTCCCTAAGTAGCCAAAGCCAATGCACAGCATTTGCTGAAGAGCTCAAAGTACCCCTGAGATATCCTCATCTGCTGTTTGCAATTTCATGTACCAACAGGACATGCAGCAATGGAAAGGATCTCACTTTACCTTACTGTCTTGCAACATCAATACTAAGTACTAACTGGAAATGCTGCCACCCCTGCTGTCTGGATTCTCCTCCACACCAGAAGAACCAGGCTGTTTGTTCACACACAACTGCCAAAGCCATCTGCTCATAGCCTGATCCTACAGCTTACCCATGTTTCTGAAACAAACCTAAATTTAAAATGTGAATCTTACTGTTCAATGCCTGACATGAGCAAGCACAAACTTACATGAGGACAACCCAGGCCATAAATGATCTTTATTTTCAGTGTTTGCCCAGATATCATCACACAACTGCAACTGTAAACCATCTTTTCTACTTTCTGTGCAGTGAGTACAGCTTGCAGCATACTTGATGGTAACAGAAACCTAAAATGACAGAGCCACTCAGTACCAGCTATATAGAAAGAGGGAAATATTTAAGTTAGAAGGACATTCTTGTTTAAGTAAAAGCTAGCAAATCCACTGGGAATTTGGTTTGGGACTCCTTCTCCTATAGCTGCATCTAAAATTGCAAGATATTGAAAAGCTGAGCAAGCTACCAGAGGAAAAGTAGGGGTGACCCTTTTCTCTTGAAGGAGAAGGCAGTAGAAAAAGAAAGTTTACATTAGGAAAGTGTAAATTTATCCTAAAATGTCTCTAGTAGACTGGCTTTGAAAGGTACCAATTACCAGTTAAAAGTGGGGAGGATTTTATTGCTGTTTTGGAAGAACATCAGCTTTGAAGGAATGGGTGTGCATGAGGATATTGCCTTAACACAGAAGGCAAGCAGAAAAAAATATTGCATGGAAGTCTACCAGGCTATTAAATAATCTATCATTTTATACCATTTAGACATATATTTATTAGAAGACAAGACAAGACAAAGTAGACATCGAATTACTTTTTAAAGAGAAAACCCCAAGGAAAATATCATGTTCTAGAAGCTGGAGAGGGAATGAATTGCATTTTAGATTCCTACCGATATTGTTTCCGTGCTTAGACCCACTGAAATCAGAGGCTCTTGGGACTAGACACTGAACAGCACCTCTGAGAAACTTTTAATCAAATGCAGAACACCAAAGGGATTTGCCCACAAGGCAGTGGCAAACCAGGTGTAGAAGCCAGACCATGCTTCAGCTCTCTCCGCTTTGCAACCAGCCACGCTGTCAATATCAGCAACTGGCTTTTTAAGAAGTATCAGATTTCATACCAGGGAGAAAGCACTGAGAAGTGCTTTTCTTGAGAAAGGTAGGGAAAAGAACCCAGTCTGCCAACAAGTCTGTTTTAGCAAGGAGACACATTACCCTGCTGTGAATAGAAAGCTAATGTAGAAATGACAGGACACCTACAAATTACAGCTCCTCTTTCCATGAAACATGAAACGGCTTAATTTCCTCTCTCATAAAGAGCATTAAAAGCCTTAAGGTTGCACTTGTACCTCAAGCAGAATTTCGCTTTTAATTTTAGCAAATCCAAATGTTCCCTCTCATTGATATCCCTGATGCCATAAGAGTATGAATTATTGATATTGCTTGACTTTAATAATTTATGCTGCTGTGGAAATGGATAGCAGACCCAAATCACAGCCTACAACTAAATTATGAAGGTCATCTAAAAGAATGCTGAGCAACCAAAGTCTGCTTCCCCAGATCAAAAGAAGGTCTGCAAATTTTCTGTTGAGTTATTCTTTCCTCTATTATTTATTAGTCATACACAGCTGAGCAAGGTTTGAAATAAAATACTGGAATCTGAAATGCATTCCAGGAAAAAGGCTTGCTGTCATCAGCACATGCTATTGGCTACAATATTTTGTAATGAACTGTAATTTTTAGTGACAAGCATTTACTTATATCACAGATTTCAAACCAGCTTCTTGCAAAATAGACCAAAGCAACCTCCAAGCGGCACAGCTCATTTCAGGTTTGCTAGACAAAACCACAAAACATAGCTGAAGATAATGACCAAATGGCCATTTAGAACTGAAATGACTGATTTTTCAGAGATCCTTACAATTAAGGATCATATTCAATAGCTTACAACACCATTTATGATATCTGAGAAAAAATAGCATCTGTAGCACAGCTGGAGCAGCTGTGTTGGAAAATCAATCATTGCCTGGCAACTGAGCAACTGATTTTCCATCAATCACGAAGCATTCTGTTAGGTTTATAAAACACATAAATTTGTTGCAGTGTCTGCAAATGCAATGAGTGGGTTAGAAATGTAAGAGTGACAGATAAAAGACGGTCTAAAGCAGCTATCAGGCTTCATATGAAAAGACCTGTATTTATGCATGCTGTAAATACAATATTATGGTAATTAACAGATGAACAGCTCAGTGTGATTAGCTTTGACAACAGATAGAGCCAAGAGTAATCCAAAAAAGTAGAACTTTTTCCACTGTACCAAACATTTTGTGCTACATAACTCTAATTTTTTGTTTTTGATAAAACGGCCATTCATGGAAACAGTTACTCCCAATTGTGCCAAGAACTCATAAATCCCTGCAAATTCCTGCAGCTTAGGCCTTTTTTCTAGAATTTTATTGGCTTAGCTGAGCCCATCAGTAATACTGCAAATCTTATCATTCTGTTGAGATTACCCCACTTCTATAGTAATGTCTCCCAGCTCATTTTTAAGGGACAATAAAGATTGTAACCATTCCTCTAACTCTAACATAAAAGAAGAAGCGAGGGTGGGGGAGTTATAGCAGAAATTGTACAAGTTAGTACTAAAGCTGTGACATTTTAATACTTATAAAACATAAGCCTATTGCCTGATGTCAAGCCTCAGCAAGGGACTGAGATGCATTTGGGTGTAAAGTGATCGCTATAGCTCGTCACGTTACTCAACAGACCCGCAACAGTCAACAGCCCAAGCTGGCAGCCCTTGAGAAGTTGATATCCTCCCCGTTTGGATACTGCTGCCTCTGTTTAGACATGGCCATCTGGAAGGCAAAAGCCTCCTCACACAGTATTCCCATACTACGTTAGGAAACTATTTCTCCCAACTCTGTTTTATCCAGCAGTATCTCTTAAGACCCCAGTACCCCCAGGCTCTGTGCCCATCAAACATCCCCCAACAGCACCGAGCTGGCCCAGAGCAGTGGGATATAGCACAGCTTTATACAAGTGGTACTAACAGGAGGAGCCACCCAACACACATGAGGATTTGTGCATTTCCTTAAGTATGCCTGACCAAAGAAAAGGTACAATGGTTTTAGCTAACTCTAGGGAGGACAACAAATGCTTGGCATCCACAAAGAGTAAGGTATTTGCTCATGCAGGCAATTGTAGCCAAAATGACAAGGCAGGTGTGAGAAATACATCACAAAGTTACCCCATTCCAGGCTATGGCCATTCATTATTATTTAGTTCTTAATCAGTTTAATTGATAAAGCCTTTCCCAAAGAAATTTACCTCCGTGTCTGGGAGATACACAAAGTATAGCGCAGAGGTAGTTTTCTGTGTGAGTGATTTTGGCATTTTGATACAGACCCTGGTAGATCTACTGGTCACCATAAAATATTGCAGGAGCAAAAGACTACAATGATATACAGAAAAAGAAGAAGAAAAAAAAAATAAGTCTGGTAAAATGCAATTTGTTCTTTATATGATCCCCAGCTGTGAAATCCAACCCCATGGTGCCACCATATACAATCCTGTAAAACCACAAAGACTGAAAGTTTCTGATTTAGCCATACTGATGCAGGTAGCATGTCAGCAGTAAAGAGAAGTGTCTCTCTTGCTTTTTTTTTTTTTTTTTTTTTTGACATTCTCAGGTGCTGTCTCCTAAAACTTCTAAAAGCTTATGTATTGAAGAGACACAACTGAATGGTCCTTTATGAAACAGTCCCTAGAAAAATTTCAGACACTTGAAATAAAAGCATTTTAATTGACAACTCAGAATTCAAAAAAATTCATAGTACTTTAACCCTTGTGAGCACCTTCTCCCCATCCCCCAAACATTTTCAGGAATGTTAACAATATTTTTTTTCCTTCTTTTTCTCTAAGTTTTTTCTGGTTCTAGTAGCTGGTTTTTTACATATTTGGCTTTGCCCACCAGCTATTACTTTGAAAAATGTGCAAACAGGACTCAGGATCTTTGAAGCTGCGAGTAAATTTTTGTAGTAAAAAAGAAATGTTAGGCTTAGAATGCCAAACTTGATTCAAACTTTCCACTAAGTAAAGACTTCCAGTTAGCACCAGGTTTTCAGACCAAAAGATAAAATTAAGTTACAATATATTTGTGAATACTTGTAAACTCTAGAAATCTTTGATATTAGTTCCTACAGAAACAGACAAGAAAATGCAGAGGCACATTTTAATTACCTGTCAGGAACTAAATAAAAGATTTGTTTTATTGAATACTCCCTGTGTGTAATATAACTATGGAAACAAGTCTGAAATCCAATTGACTTTTTATTTATAGGCTCCTAAAGAGCTATTAAAACATAAAAGTGAACTACTTAAAACCTGTTTGAAGTTTTATTCTTCTTTAATGTATTTTTCACCTGTTTGATGATTGTTTATACTTTGTAGCATGATGAACTGTGACATTTTTTGCCATTTCATCATGTTGAAGATTTTACTATATTTAAGTCAAAACATAGCAATTTTTGCCACAAAAATAAACTGCTGTAAGAAATCTGACCATGGCAAAAATGTGTTCTAAGCCAACAGTGACAAAGCTCTTCGCATTCCTTTCCAAGGTCTCAGTTTGGCTCCATTGCAGATGCAGAGAACAGGGCACTTGCTGCACTGAAGATCATCTAAACAAAATATTCAGATTAAAAAAGCAGTAAGAAAGGCACTGCTCTTACTACTGGTGCAGATATGGCGAATGGAAGCCTGGAAGGATGTGTGACTTGCATGATAGTTCTTCAGGAAGCATAAGGCAGAGGCAGGAATGGGACTCTCTACTGACACCCTGGGGAACAAACAATCAGCCAAAATTTATGTTTCTATTACGGATGTGCACCAGCTGATAATCTAAAAGCAATATTCTCCCTGAATAAACATTGTGGAATGCCATGTTGTGATATCCAAAAATTTGAATTGCATTCTTACAGAAGAGCAAATGTAAAATATTGTCTTCATAGAGAAGACACCTCAGGCCTCACCTTAGGCACACTTCTAAATTTAACCCCAGCTCTGGTCAGCTGAAGTAGATGGATATCTTGGCTCTCTAGAGGATCAGAATATAGTTTTTTAATTGTAAATTGCCTCATTTATTCATTTTTGATCAATTCTACCTGTTCGAAATCAGCTGAACTGACAACACAAACTTACAAGACAGCAAGCCACTATGCCTTGGTTATTATTCAAGCACTATTACCACTCACTAGTACTGACAATCCCAACACTTAGGATAAGCTCATTGGTGAATATCTGGTCACAGGTGTTCACCCATGGGGGGCAGAGGAAGCTAGTTTAAAGTATTTTATTTTAGTTAGTCCCATGTCTTAGAAATAGTCTGGTTTTTCACATACTAGCACAATGTAATAACAAAGAAGTAGTGCTTTTATCATTAACATGTTAGTTTATCCTAGCAAGTGATAAATGCCACTGAACTACACCATCCTTCCCTCAAGTATGGACTAGATACCTATACAGGGAGTGTTTAGGCAACTGGACTCTCCAGCTGATGGACTAAAATACATGGGCCTCAACAGGTCACTTCTCTGAGCAGGGAGACTGCACTAGACATTCTCCAGTGGTGCCTTCCAGCCTCATTGAAGCTGTGATGACGCCTCCTCACTAAGATGAGTTACCATCGGCATGCCAGCCCTGTCCCAGCTCCCTACCCTGGCCTTCCACAGAACTTGAATTGTGTTTGGGATTTCCCATTCATCTCCTCAAAGGGTTTCCTAAAAACCTCAGGTGTGCATCCCTTCTCTCATACGATGGAGGTCTCCCTAAGGCAGATTTTGCCTCCTCAGGTGACAGAAGTCTTCTTAGTGATGGGTTGAGCCAATGGAATGAACTCCCACAGGAAAGATAAACCTATTTCCTGACTTAGTTCTACCATCTTCTGGCTCCAAGTGCAAGACATTTCTTCTGCCTTGTGTTCTCCAGCAAAAATAAAAAGTAACACATACGAATGCAAAACCAAATCCAATCTGACAAATGAATGTACCAAAACATAATACCCTATCTTCATTCTTATCCTATCCTGTTTTCTTTCCTTCTGACAGAGGGTGAGTACAGACACATGATGGATTCCAATCATCAGAACTATTGGTAAGCACCCAAACCAAGACAGCTGGAGAGCACCCTGCAGTGCATCAAGGGATGTGCTCTAAGGAATTATGTACACTAGAACTTGCAACCTGCCTGGCACTTATGGAAAGCCATCAATAAATAACAACAAGGATTGTTTGATCATGGTACAACCTCTTCTCTCTCCTAGCCTGAGGAGCTGGGAACAATGAAGTCAATTGTTCACCAGGTGGTCCTGCAGCTTTCCTCTAATTATAGTAATGTGTATACAAAATACAACAACATAAAACACGCTTGGAAAAAATTGTTTTGTACACACTTATCTGCTTGTATGGTTTGACTTCACTTCCAATTCTTCAGTTTATTGCACAGAGAGGAGCAGGTGGGTCAAAGACACGTTTCTGACTGTGCAACCTCAGCTTCAACACTACTAGCCCCAGATGTTACAGTTTGGAGTGAGATATGCAGAGACATTTCTGTTAATCCTTCCTGTTTCAGCAGACCTTGCCCAGTAGGTTCCAAAGCCACAAGTGTTTGGAATATCCTTTCTTGCTACTGAAAACTATAGATATTTTAATACTGAAGTTCTTGAAGACTTTTGCCATTCATGTTCTAAACTTATCTTGGCTTCTGAGCTTTGCCTTGGGTGCTGAGAAAAATTGAGGCATTGGCAGTGGTAGTCACAAGACTTTGACAGTGGCATGTGTTCTCAGGGGCTCTTGATGATTAACTTGTTCCTCCTTCTACGTGCCTAAATACATTATTCTGACATACCCTGCCCAATTGCATCTACACCCGAAGGCCTGGATTGAACATCCACAGTCTATTCCAGTAAGGAGAGGGAATTTCAATGTTTTCTAGGATGCTAACTCAATGTATTTGTGTTTCTAAAGAGTGTTATGTGCATACAGACTGAGAGGGGTGGTTGGTTGGAAAACATCCCCCACAGTTTTGGAAGCTCTACCTCAGTTGTCTAGAACAATTCTGGGTTGAGTATCATATTAATCCCAAGGAAATTACCTCAAGCAATTATCTAATTAGGTAGAGTTTTCTCTCTCCCTTTTCCCCCTTCTATCCCATCTCTACCACCATCCTAGCTGTCATCTCATTTGTAACCATCACCCAAGAGGCATATATGATGAGAAGGTCTCTAGCCAAGTCTCCCACTGGTTATATACAAATGACAGATTTGAAACACATTACAAAATTCCTTCATTCCTACATTCCTAAGACAGCCCAAAATACTCAGCCCTATTACGTGAAATCTGCTTTCTGCTGTGAAGATGAGAAAGCCATTCAGCTTGCAGAAACTGCTGAACAAAATGTTTGGAAATGTTACATGCATATGCAAATACACTCTCTCTGCTTAGGTGGAGGTGCTCCCTGTAGCACCACTGATTATCGGATTATCTAGAAGACATTGCATTTTTAATTTAGCTCCATTTTTTATAAGCTGTGCTAATAAAATCTGCACCCCACGGAAACCCCCTGCTCATTAGCTATTACCTACCCTCAGGCAGCACAAGTCTGTTTACATTACAAATAAAAGATAAAATATGCTCATTGCCAGCTTTCCCCTTCCCGAGGGACACTTGTCATGAATCTATCCTGCAAAACTATCTCTTCACTACTCTCCCCTGACTTCCCCTTGCCCCAGGACACTTTGCCTTCATTTATCTCTTTCGGACTTAACAAACCACTACAACTACCTTAGATCAATTTCTCAAATCACAGTTTAATTATTTAGAAGGAAGTGAGCTTTTGCTCTCCATTAAAACAACAATCCCTACCCCCAAGGAACAACATTAAATCATTGTTTAATCCTTATTACTGCCTTAGGCCTCCCTTGGTACTGCAGTGTTGTTGAAACTTCATTTCAATATTTACCACTTAGATCACTTAAGGGCTGTCAGCTTTAATAAAATTTTATCAATTGGATACTTATATTATTCAGAGTTTCATAAAAATAACAAAACCTGCCTTAGTATTTCACTCATATATGGGCTAATTCCTTTGACTGCTAAGGGATTTCATTTTATTAGCGTTTAAACATAATATGAGTGATTTTTTTAAACCAATATATATCACATGAAGTTAGTAAACAACACCATATGAAGTTACATGAATTTTAATATATGTACCACTAAGTTTACAACTACAATACACACAAATAAGCCAACAAAGCAGATATCACAGTGCAGGCTCCTAAAAAGCCTGATCTTTAAAGAGATTTATCTATGTCAAATCTTCTCCGCAGCGTATAGAGTAGTGACAACTCTCAGTGGTAGATATGCAATAAAGATACCCCACATTCTTGGTTTTCAGAGACTTTTGCTGTCAAAAAACATGTTAAGATTTCCCACATTCAATAAAACAAAGCAAAATTTGACAGGAAGTATGCCAGCTCAATCACTAGGCTAGTAATAATACAGTATTACTTCATGTTCCCTCTCAAACCAGGAGAGTGCATGACACCATATCTGAAAAAGGCACTTCCAGGGATTTTTGCTATTTGGCTGTACTAATTCTAGCTGGAACAGACAATTTCTATGTACTCCTCCGATTCCTTGGTCAACAGAGATTTCTGGAATCATCCAGCTACAACTGCAGAGTGAGCACTTCCAAAACTTCTCTGATAAGTGCAGCTTGTCACTGCATCACTAACAATACCATGACCTGTTTAAATCTAGAAGCTACAGTTACTGCGGTCTCAGGTCAGCACTAAGTTCCTTTGATACCAAAATCTCTAAGACAGATCCTGCTTTGACAGGTACTACTGGCAGATCAAGTGCTATATTTTTCAGATGATTGACTTTGCAAAGACTTCTCAGACACAACTTCTTTATGGTATGGTAGAACTGCATTCCTTCTGTTAGAAGAAGGGACAATGTTTTTGCCAAGTGGATGTCAATTTATACTTTAGTGGCAAGGATACTGCACTTTACAAATAAATAATGCACTGCAAGTCTGAGAAGTTTGCACAAAAGGGAGAACAAATACATCAAATATGTCAGTGAAAAGGGCAAAAAATCTACATGCTTTTTAGAAAAAATTGCTTATTTTTCAAAATAAGGTTTCTAGACCAACTAACATACATAGGACTCTCCATTATGTCTATCCATTCTGCCTTTGCATGAAAACAAGTCCCATTCCACACTCCATGTGTGCTTTTAGACTTATATCTCCTTGCCATTGTGACCATCACCCTCTTAGTCCTATTTTTCAGAGGGTCTCTTCTAGTAGCAGACTTTTTTTTTCTTTGGTCTTCAATGTTTGACCTTCATCAAATCTCTTTTGAAAATATCAAATCACTTGTTTCTTGCAGAAAATTTTGGCTCTTCCATCAGTTTTAAACCTCTTGGACTGCAGAGTGAAAGTACTTATAGAATCTAGGTAAAACTCTGAAAAAAAAAAAAAGAAAAGGTAGAGGACTTAGAAGATTGTGGTTCAATTTAAATAATTAATCATACACGGAGGATGCTGAGTGTGAACACGTCACTTATTTAGGGGTCTGGATGCTGTTAAGTCAATTTTGGATATAGGATTCTCAACAGCTTTCCTATATGTAATCAGAAATAATTACTGAGAAATTGCATGAGACTGGACCAGACTGAATAGGAAAAAGTCTCCTCCCCTGGAATAACAACAGGTACTGCATTTTAAATTGGGGTTTGGTCACCCTGCTTTAACCTGTATCCACTTTGGAACACATGCTAAGGTGCCAAAGTCAACTGACTGCTTGCAAATCCTCTAACATGACTTAGCTCCTGTGAGCAAGGCTGGATTTTCATATTAAACACAATGAGAAAAGTAGATTAAAACAGAAAACAAGGAACTACTCAAATTACACTTCTTCAGATTCAATATTATTTCAAAAGAAAGTTTTGTCAATTATAAGTGATCAATACCGATACACACATATTCCTTACACTCAAATGTGTAGACTTTCAATATCTTGCCAAAAATGGTGATTGCAATTTTTAAAACTATAAGGAAACAGTACTTGGAAAACCTCACTAGTTTATCTTAGATAGTAGGGCTTGTTAGTACCCAGGATCACAATCTCCAGGAGAGTCACAGCTGCACCATTCCTGCTGATGTTGGTGGAATTTCTGCCATCAGCTTCAGCTGGGGTCAGGTTGCATCTATAAATTGTTTGGATGTATATTTCCACTTATTTTAATGGCAGTAGTAGGAAAAGGCTTGAGTTGTAGATCAGGACCCTCAACATACTCAAAACCATTCAACAAAAAGTCAAAGAGCTTCCAGTCTACAAATAAGCCATAACAAGGCAACTGAGGGCCACAACCAAGAACAGTGTTATACGCAGTGGTCATAGTAACCTGACTGCCTAGGGCTTGATTAAAATTAAAAGACACCAAGAAAGGCTTCATTTTAAGTGGGGTCTAATAATTACCATTGAAGTTGAAAGAGTAGTAAAGCAGGGAGCATGACAATTAAACATGCCTGAGAATGTAAATATATGGATACGAAGTGCAGAGTGAATGTTGCCAATTTTCAAGTCAATTTTCCTAGAGAAAGCTCTAGTGGGGCAGACAAAAAACAGAGCTTATAAAAGAACCCGGTTGCAACCTTAGCCACAGAGTCTTGACCACAGCTTCATAATAAAATTACTAGTATATTAAGCATGTGAATGTGGGGTGATGCAGAGAAGAAGATGGGGCCCCCATAGCTGGCTGGCAAGCCAACTGTGATTTTAACTAAAAGCAGATGGTTTTCAAGAAGGAATAGGTGCAACTTGCTCTTTTATGCAAGTCACGCTCAATTCACAACCATTTTCTTAGATGTACACCTTCAGCACAGGAGTTCATGTGGCCTAAATTGAATGTAATAATCCAGATGGGAGTATAGCTATTCTGCATCCTTTCAACTGGAGGGTCATGTTACGCAGCCCTCCCGTTTAAAAGCGTATAAAAACCCAAGCTATTCAGCGTGCAGCTGAGAGTGCAAGGGCTTTAATCTTTACATTATCCATATGAATGCACTTTCTATTTTTGTTTATTGTGCCACACAAACCTAATTGCTGCTGCTTTAGAACCAGCAATCCCTAAAGGGCAACAAATAACCGCAGGCTTTGGTAACGTCAAGTTTCACTTTTTGGTCATCAGTTCTAACTTAACCCAGGTCAACCATGGCCAAAAGCTGTCACCAGCTGGTGGTGTATGTATAGCCCGTGGTCTGAATCCACCTGCACATATAAAGTGAAGACAAAGGAATGCCCACAAAGAGGAGCTTGATCAGTTGGCTGAACTGCAGCATAAGCAGGGAAATTGAACTGTACCCATGTCTAAGGAGGATCCCTCTAGGCAGACGTGGATTGAAGAGCTGCCTCATTCACTAAAATATTATTTAGTTGGGAAAGCATTTCAGAAACCTCCAAACTCAGCCCCTTACTAAAGGGCAAAGCGATACCAATACCACTGAGTGGTGACCAGAATTCATTGTCCTACTTTCTCAGAGGATCTGTGAATTTTAAAGCACTTTTTAATAATTTCATATGAAATCTACTTGATGAATTGATAGGTTTTAAAAGATGTCTTCAGAAGGATGGGTGGAAACCTGGATAATCTTTTCTATTTGCTAGCTTCCCACTTTTTATTTTGTCCTCTTGAGTTAGATTGAAATATGCCAAATTGTGTGAGCTATTACCTTATGGAGCTTCTTACGCACAGAATGTATCTTTTGTTACATATGGAGGTGTTAATCCCCAGGTAATCAAAAGCTGAATTAGTTCATAATGAAGGTGAAAGACTCCCTGGTTTACGTTGCTGCTGAGCCTTATAGGTTTTCTTGTTTTATTTTGTTCAAAGAACTATGGAGTGTTAACAACTTCTGCAATAAATCAAATAAAAGCAATATAAAACAAGGTCTACCAGTAGCTCCATCTTGGGTTTTGCCTGCACAAGAAAAGGCAGCTTGGCATCATCACAGGCACATTGCTAAACGCTGAAGTATAAAAGAAGCACAGGAACTTTTACCCTTGTGCCTCCTGAGCCTTGCCTTCTTGTCCAAATATATGCAACCAAACAAAAGTGTTAATTTAGCTGTTATCCATGACAAAAAGCTGCATAGCTCTGGAAAGAGAGTTCAAGAAATCACTCAGGTAATCCAAAAATAGTTCACCTGTGGTATGACTCTTCCCTCAATGTCCTCCATGTCTATGAATCAATTCAAACTTGTGACTGATTACAACAGGCCAAAATGGATACTGTTCACTCAAATTTTTGTTCAAAGTAGATGATGATCTTAGATGTGCATAACTTCATGTTCATCAGCTCCACAAATAATTACCAAAAAGATCAAAGATAACCGGTGCTGCTTTTCCTTAAAGATTTATAATTTTTACTTGAAAATGATACCAATTATATAATTTTAATAAAGCTTGCACATAACTTTTTTTCCCCCAGCACTCATTCAAGGATGGAAATTTGAGATACACAGAAAGTGGCCAAACCCACCAAAGTTACCCAGGAAGGAGTTTGAGCCTAAGTCTCTTCAGTAGAATCTCTGCCTCACCACTTCCTCAACTTGGAAATTCTTTCTACTCTTTTTACAGTTAGCACTGCAGCATCAACTCTCCAACCCACGTGTTCACTGAGTTCACCCACTGCCTTCCAATGGATTAGTTGTTTCTTTTTCATTTCTCTGTACTTGAAAGCAAACTGATCACGAATAAACAAAGCAGTATTGTACAATTTCTGCTGCATTTGGGAAACAGAAAAGCAGAAATGCACAGTGCTCTTACTGTTCAATCCAATAGTAATCAGCAATTCAAAGATGCAAAATAATGCCTTTAAAGTGATGTCTCTCTCTTTGGTCATCTATTTTCAACAATAAAAATAGGAAATTCTACATTCAGGTTCAAATCTGCAGAAACAATCCTTCAATCATTGCAGGGATCAGATTTCTAAATTTTAAAAGAATGAGATACACAGTACACAACTAAGGACTCTAGGCAGTGACTCACATTTGAACAGTTACATCATGAAGATGGTTCTACATTCCCCAAGAAAGAAATGTTCTGTTTGGATCAGTCTTCATTTAAAAGGCAGATGACAATCAAATGCAATGCAATTTTGTATTATAAAGTGATCAAAATAAAACAAGGGAAAGATAAATCAAAATGCACAACCCAAAATCTGTTTATGTTATTTGGAGACACTGTGGATTTGTCAGTTACTGTAGAAGAATTTTGTGAAGATATAATTAAACTCCAAAATCAAATCACTTCTCCCCCTCTCATTATATATAGGCTGCTTTATAACAAGGCATATTAGGAATACTTACCTCATATGAGAAAAAAAATCCTGTTTACTTTGATTATCAAGCAACATATTAAGAATCCCAGCCTGTGAGTGCCACACCACTTTTTTTAAGAAACTAATTGCAAGCCACTTTCAATATTTCTTCTGTTTTTAATTTAATACCCTCAGAGATACATAATTGGGCTGGAAGGGAGAGTATTCACTGAAGTCATGAATTTGCTGTATAAATACAAACAAGAAGGAAAGCTAATACAGTAAGGGACTGTGGGATTAATTTTGAAATTGTCTGATTAGTGGATTGCTGCCCGTCAATAATTGCCTTAGATGTTCCCAAGGCCCCATCTTTATTGGAGTCTGGCAAGTGCATCTGCCCACAGACTCTGTCAATCAGGCCTTGCAGCTGGGAGGGTCTTCAGAGAGATCACAATTGTAAGTCTGCTGGGGCGAGTTGTTAGACAAAGCAATATATACCAGGCATGATGAACAGTCATTCTCTGTGCCATTGATAACATCCTACTTGCTCATTGCTATAAGCTCCTTCAAGAATTATTTTCACAAAGTACTGCTTGAATGAAATAATACCAAAGGTGTTTCTGCAGGATACAGCAAGAACATTGCACACACCTAAATTATACAGTAAACTTGGGCCTCTTGCCTTCCCCCACTCCCTCTTTTTTTTTTTTTTTTTTTTTTTTTTTAATTTTTGCTGCTGAGATAATCTTTGTTCCCTTAGGATGCTATTAGAGCAGTATGGAAGCATGCAACACTGGCATTTTGCAAGTGCTAAAGCCACTGCATGGATAAAAGAAAAATTTACAAAATCATCCAGAGAATCTAAAGTCCATGTTGCTAAGGTGCACCTTCATTTAGATAATTTTTTAACTAAGTCATTTCCATAAATATTTCTAAGTAAAACAAAACCTAAAAATTGTCTCTGTTTTCTGCACCAGTAGAAAACTATGAACATGTTTCCCTCAACCAAATGAAACATGAAAAAATATTATTTGGCCCGCTGGTCTGCAGGGTGAAGTTCTTCTAACCAAAACCATCCCATTTCTAAGATCACAAAAATACATATTTTTAAACCTCTCTTTAGCTTGTTTCTTGCATGT
Organism: Haemorhous mexicanus; assembly: GCF_027477595.1. Classification (NCBI taxonomy): domain Eukaryota; kingdom Metazoa; phylum Chordata; class Aves; order Passeriformes; family Fringillidae; genus Haemorhous; species Haemorhous mexicanus. Next base: position 27,907,361 of record NC_082343.1, read on the forward strand.
CCATTCCTAGATATTTCTATGTCTGTCCTGCCAGCATTTAGCCAGAAATACACAGAAGAGATTCATCAATGAGCATGGTTTACAAACAGAAAAAAAATAATGAAACAAAGATGGCACACCTATTTATATTTTTGCTATGCAATGAATACATTAGATGTTAATTTTTAGCTACACTTGTATGTTTTTGTAGTCATAAAACTACAAAGGAGCTTCTGGAATGCTGTAATTGCTTACCTGTAAAACAAAGTCTCCCTCCATTTTATTATGACCAGCAAAGCTTCAGTTTGAAATGCAGACCAACAACACTAATGCTGTAATCAACACTAATTTTACAGCCTATATCATTAGCTTCTGTGGATTTGACAAGGGAGCTGACACTCCCAAAACACAGCATCACCTGTACAGAGACTCATCACCTTTGTATAAATTCAGTTTGAACAGTTACAGTCCTGTTTGGGTCCAACTGAAATCCCAGTTCACTGCCAGTGGGCCCATGGTTGGTTGGGGGTTTCCCCCATTTCTTTCTTTATGTACAGGCTATAATTGTTAGCTTCTGTTGGGTAATATTGCCAAATGGGTTTTAAAAAGGGGCTCAATAGTCTTACAAAAGGGATCCTGTACTGAGATGCCTGCGATGGAACCAGATGGAGCCTACTGGAACTGGATGGACTCAGGACTGCTGTCCTACCTTCTGCTCTTACACAGTCTTTAGTCTCTTGTTTAAAGAACAATGCAGGAAAGGGCAGACATTAGAAATCTCTGAAAAAAGACTTTCCTTCATGCTGCAAGGGGGCTACAGAAAATACAATTCACCCTTAACCTTGACTTCTAGTTATGCTATGGATAGGCACTAAGCCATTGCCTTCCTCAGATGAGATCACATAACACTTCCCCTGTGGAGCCCACGCCATGTTCCATGCAGAGGATGGACACTCCTCTGATCCTTTAATAACTTTTTCCACATTTGAAAATCATACAGTATCACAAAGTTCTCCTTGAATAGACAGTCTGCGGAGCACTATGCCTTCCCACATGGTTGTGATACAATAGCCACTAAATCAGTTAATACTGTAACTGTAACCCCTATTATGTGGGAAGTGTTCTAGTATTTCTCACTACAAACCCAGATACAAGTTACACTTAAAGGACATAGAATATATGCTGAAATAGTGAAATTGTACATACATTTGAAAACAAAGCTCTGCAGAACCCTGGTTTCCCCAGATGTGAATAACTCAGTGCAGATCAGCATTAGGAAAGAAAAAAAGACAAGAAAAAAAAAGACTGGCAAAGAGAAATTTTAATAAACCAGTGATATTCTGGTTCAACAAAGACAAGAGGGAAGACTTGAGGAGCCACTCCTCTCTCAACTGGAAAACTGTTTCAGAAGGTTTTAACTATGGGCAACCCTGTTTTTGGAGATGACCTGAACCTCCACTTCCATTGGCGGGCATTTTCTTACTGTTGTTTTGCTGGTCTCTAAAAACGGCCAGATTGTCACACAAGTGACACCGGCTCTGAAAAAAACACACTACTGCAACTTGATCCAAGTGAGAAGCTTAGTACTCTGAAACATTGGAAATAACTGTGCCAGAGACTGTCAAGGACTTCCAACTGCCAAGGCAGACATTTTCCTTTCCTGTTATTTTGAATGACACAAAAATCTTTTTATATGTTTAATGAATGACACAACATTTGAAATTCACTTTATAAGCTTTGCCAACCCTCCTTCTTTTCCACGAAGAGTGACCACGTATCATCAGACACAAAAAACTAAAACTCCATCAACAGCAAACATTTGACAATGCTTCTTTTCTTTCAGCTCTTACATTATGACTAATTTTGTGTCTCAGAAAACACAAGGCCTCATAAAACACACTGAAGATTAACATGTCTGGGCTACTTTGGACCAATTCTAAACTGGACAGTCCATAAGAGACAACACTTTGAGAATAGGCTTAAATTTCTAACTGAGTAACTGTCTCAGACATAGGGCACACCAGGAAAGACTGTACTTCAGGCAAGCAAAGAGGCTAACAAGCATAAGCTTACATAAAAAGTTAATCATCAGTACAGATCTTAAATCATTGAGACTGTGTGCTCTTGAAAGAAAATTATACCCAGTATACAAATAGATGGATTTTCTGCTATTTTCAGCTTTTAACTGGCTCTGCATCTACCCACCCGATGCACTAAATAAAGCCACACAGTAATTTCAAGGGATTGAAGAAAGGTATGACAAAACTGTCTTTCAAGGACTCTTCCTGTTGGGTATAAATGATAAAGTCTGTTGGTTGCCCGTGTTGCATGTCGATGGACAATACATATGTCACACAAGACAGCTGCACTCTCTCGCCCAGAAGTGCTGATGAGCAAGGACTGATCTACTCCTAATAAACTAGCTAGAAACAGCAACACTGGCAAATGAGAAGCAAATCAATTACGAGCACATACTTTGTGTTTCTCCCTCTTAAAGCCAGTTAGTTCCACACTACTCTTTAGTTACAATATGCACTGATATTAGATATGCAATTTCCATTAGCTATAACAAATAGTTATGCTTATTTTTTTACCTTCATGGGAGGTACAGGAAGCAAGAGACAACCAGGCTCAGGTTCCACAACCACTACATTATGATTACATTACTGCCATTTGCATTTCATCATCTTAACTTCATTCCCATAAGACCATTTACATCTTGCAGGATGTTCTTCCCCAAATCCCTGCATTTCCTGCCCCTCCCTCTTCTCATCACACAAAAAAGCAATCATGGGGCCATACAGCCTCTGGTATGTGGCAGTTTCCACTCTCTGCCAAAATATTCCACACATTTAATTCTGAGGTGAAAGTACTTTCCTAAGATTTCACTTCTATTCAGTCTTTGTAAACGACCCTCAAGCATAACAGTTCCTCTCATGACATTATTTCCACATACCTCATTGTGAGTCAGATGCAAAAAATTCTCTGCTTGACCAAAAATAAAGGCAGTCTTTCCTAGAAATATGAATGTCATTAAGATATGATAATGCAAAACTCCAGCTTAGCTGATTGTATACTGAAAACACTTTTTACTTAGTAACATACAAGTGTAGCAGGATAAATGGATCTGTAAGACGAGGAAAAAATAAAACTCTGATTAATTTTTCTGAGGTGCTGGTCTCCTGATTGTCACTTAAAGACAATGTCTCAACAATTAAGAACCTGAACTCAACTAGATTTAATAAAGCTAAAGAGGCCATTCAGTTTATTAAATGCTTCTTTCTTTGTTGTTTCTTCTGGAGAACAAGAGAGGGAGACAAAACAAAAATTTCTAATAATAACAATTGGGCTGCTGTGTTGAATATGCCTTTGTGTTTTTCAATTATAGAAGTCAAGTAAGGTAAAAGCTCTAACTAGTGAAACAAGGGGCAAGGTGATCAATTTCAAACATGTGTCAACTCCTAGTCAGGGACAGAAAGCATGTGAGATGAGATTTGAGTGCTTTACCCTGAACTTCTGGTTAGATTTAAAATTCTCAGTGGGATGACTCACCCTGATCTCGACATGGCCACCAGTCCTTTCTCACTTTCAAAGCATGGAGAATCTCTCAGGATTCTTGATGCAGCTAGAACATGCTGACAGGAGACCTAACAGTTATAGAAACAGCATGAAACCCAACAGACTTGAATAAAAGCAGCAATCCCCATTCTGGAAGCTCACACAGAAGCAATACTCTTGTACAGGTTCCTCCCAGATTGAAGAATTTTGCTACTTCCAGCTTGCAGAAGCCATAGTAAAGTCTGTGGTGCAATACATACACTTCTTATGATTTGCTGTTTATCTCCAGGGGTCTACAAATTGTCCTCACTTGCTGTTATGAGTGACTTATATCTGATAAAATACCCAACCAGAATTCTAGATGGTCAGCTCCTAGAAATACTTGTCAATAAGCAGCGATCTCCAACAGCCTCCTGGCAGGAGGTACCTGCAGCCAGCACAGAGTTACAACATCCACCAGAGGGACCATTTAGAGACTCGAGTGGAAACAGGCAATTGAAGTTCTCTATAAACTAGTCACTGAGGTTTGCTGTGAGAAACACAGACACATCATTTACTTGTGAAGCTTTATAGAGTATGGATTCAAAGGGATTTCTCAAAATGAAACACTTCTAAACAGTTACAGTTTCTACATGCCCATGAGGCAGGTGAGGAAACTTTGGGACCAGTAAACAGAGGTGCTCTCAAACCTTAAGGTGGTCTCTAACAGGAAGGAATATGGAATTACTGACTGGTCCAACCTTTACATAGCCCCGGAGCCACACAAACTCTCTCGCAGCTCTTTCTGAAACCTTGAACAAAAGGGAGACACAGAGAAACATGGACTGGCAAGACCAGTTTGTTCCTTCCACTGTCTTACAGGATTGATAGTCTTGTGGCTGGATAGTCTTAAGCAGAGTGAAGTAGGTACACGAATTACCCTCAGGAAGTCTAGAAAAGCAAGGTGCTCTTCAGGCTGTACCGAGAACTCACTCAGCACTCACTTCACAGTGGGTAAGGCTCCTTATAGAAAGCTCTGAAATTAGGCAAATATGATTCATGTTTGGTTTCTAGCTTCCAGGCATAGAGCTTCTAAGTGTATTTGTTGTTAAATAAATACAGACACCAAGTTCAAGACACACTACCACAAAGCTGTTAGATTATTTGTTCTCCTGAATTATGCATTACTTTCCTGTGGTATGCAGTTTTTCTAACACAAGTACCCCACAAAGCCCAAATTCCAGCATGTCTATATGCCATATGGACCAACTTCTCCAAACGTCTGCTCCTCATGGAAATTCTATTTGTTTTCCTATTGATTTTATTATGTTTAACAGCATACTAAATCATTCCTGAGGTTGACAAGTTTCTGGAAAATTGATATATGCTGTCTAAAACTGCCTGAGGCAGGAATAAAACCAAAACAAATGGCTTCTTTTAAACTCTTGTTTTGCATTACTACAGCCAGGCATACAAGTGCCATCTTGCTTAGTAGAAGAATTTTCCTCCTTTGTGTAATATCTGAAGCACAGGAAATCTTTAGAAGCTCTTCTTATGTGCCTGCATATCAGGGGAAGGTGATTGCAAAATACCAGACTATTTGAGTGAGGGTGGGACTGAAAAGGCAGACTGTCATCCAAGATCAATGAGCTGGATTTTCTCTCTGGGGAGAGGTGGAACTACACTACAAGATGCGTAGATGCCTTGGAATCTACAGCTTAAGGCAAAAGCAGAAATTTTAGTGAGACTTAAAGACTTGCATTTAATTCTTCTGAGAAACTGTACTTTGAAGCAATTAACTAAGACCAGGAGGAAGGAGGGGTTTGTTTGTTTGTTCAAAATTTTGAAGGCATCACCAGTAAGCAGTACTGAATTTGTTCCAAAGATTGGACAGCATTTCAAATGAGAAAAAGCATCCATCCAGGGGAAAAAAAAAAAAAAAAACACACCTTTGTTCAGAAACTAAAGGGGGAGATGAATTACAGAAAACAGTTTTGATGTTTTGATGTCAGAAATCTGAACACCACAAGAATTCAAGATGAAAACTGGGAATTATACTAAGAAGAAATAATTTTTGAGTCTCCAAAGATCTGACAAAACCTGAGAAGTTCATGTGAACGAATATTCATCCTTGTTAGACTCTCACTGGGCTGTTTTAACTGCTGTGTTCTGGCAAAGAAAAAAAGAAATTGCAGTGGAAAAATATTTTTGTGGGGAGTAGTTAAAGCACTGCACTAGTTGACAAATAATGGGATTACATTTGCAGAACTGCAGACATGTAAGACACATGGCATGAAGTCATAAACTTCCCATTTTGGTGTGGCTAAAAAAATTTGAAGAGATAGACATGATGTTCTCTGACAGTCCCTGTGATGACACAGGATTAGCTGCTGAGTTATTCTATGGAGAAAGCAAACTGTTTATGAGTATGTACAATGAATTGTGGGTTGTTCCTCTGAGGTAAAATGCCTCCTGTGAATTAACAGGAGAGAAACAGTCTCAAGATGTCTTGCATTTAGAGAATTTCATGATATCCAAGAGACATACACAAAAATGCAGAAGATGCTATGGTCTTCGCAATATTACAGATTAAGAAAATAAATTTCAGTAACAAACAAAATACCACAGAAAGAGAAAATACTCTATATTATTCACTAAATTGAGCTTCAGGAAATCAAGTTTATCTCCTCTTTAGAGAAGGCCAAGTAAATCCAGTTAATTTGCTAAGTTTTTAGATACTACAGAGATCATATATAAAAGTTTAACACAACTTAAATCATTCTATTGATGGACATAGTGCTGTAAATGAATGTATCACCAGCAGAAAAAAAAAATAATTTCAACTTGTTTTCCATCTCTGTTTTCCAAGACATAACATGATATTACAGTTTCTAATTTCATAACAACAACATCTACTTTGCAGAAATATTACAGCAAAATTTCAAATGCAAAACATGATTCCAAGCTGTGCTGACTTTAACATAACAGAAAATGGTTGTCTTTTCTTCAGTGGACAAATCCATTGAGGCTGATAAGATCTGTCTTCCTTTTTTTAAATCTGCTAAATGATTCTTTAATCTCCAAAATACACTGTCTACAACTGGCTCATCATTTTGCTAACTAAAGCACAGAGCTGGGAGCTCAAACCATGCTAACCTTTTCCTAACTCATGCATCGATCCTGTGCCAGCAGCTACTTGGACATTTGTAGTTAGAAATCTTATCACTGAAGATCTTTGACACTTGCCATAGTGTATTTGGGCTCATCTGTTGCAGACCAGAGCTTCTGCCAACTTACAGGCAAACTGGATGACTGCAAAGGAATAAATGCCCTACACACCAAACCTCCCTGTAACATACAACTGTAAATTCCCTATACATATATATATATATATATATATATATACACACATATATATATATATCTGCTGTTGCTAGAAACTAATCTTCCAGCATACCTGTCCTTTGAAAATTTGTCTCAAGAGTTAAGTCCATTGAAACATCACCAAAATATCACAAAACCAAGAAGTCTCTAGTTAGAAGAAACAAACCTCCTGTGCTGGGCACTCCTAGCAAGAAACAGTGAGCATTCAAAGTGTTAGTGATTAAACTTGTGTTGGAATGAAAGACAACTAGGACTGTTAACTACTTGTAGAACCAGTACACCAAGAAAAGATGGACAAAAATGTTTTTATTTTGCAGAAGTATAGAACAACACAAACGTCTTTTGACACCTTTGAGCAAAGTTCCTTAAACTGCAAGGTACATCCAACTGTGTTAATCCATGATAACTGAACAAGCAAAAATAATACAGTAAACAGACATGAAATAAATTAAAGATAATTATTTCTAAACCATCAATAGTTTTAGTGGATGCTTTTTCCTCAGTCCACTTTTGATGCAACATCATTACCACTTCAAAAGATCATTTTTTCCTGCCACTAGGAGCCCTCCTTTAGACTGTCAGCCAGCAAACAAGCAAACTGAATGGCTGGTTTTTGGGAGGAGAGCTATAGATGTGTCTGCTCGTGCAGTACTAACTGAAGATTAAGACAGCAAATCTTGCACAGACAAGAGATAAGAGATCTGTCTGACAGCCCACTGGAGCTTCATTTGCTCTGCAGACAAAATAACAAGGTTGCTTGGAGGTAATCCAAAAAACTGTTCCAACAATTATTAACAGAAAGGATACAAGAAGTGTGGTAAAACTGTTAAACTAAAATTAAAAATAATAAAAAAAAAAAAGCAAGGCGCTGAAGGTTTCAAAATGTGTTCATTTTCAACATTCATTAAATGCCTGACTCTCCACAACCTTGCTGACATTACTTATCATTTAAAGTCAAGGCTCAGTTACTGAAACCCCTCTCACAAAACACGAATAAGATCCAATGTTATCCTCAGGCGAGGAATATCAACATTAAGCACTTTAACTTCCACTCTTTCTCCAGGACCTAGGCCCAGGCTTCTTCTCTTCTTCACTTTAGAGAGTTTTGCTTCTGTTATGTTTCGCACTGGAATCAAACCTGCTTTTCCCACACCAATATCAACAAAAACTCCAAATGGTGTTGCATTTTCAACTTTTCCAGTCAAAACAGCACCAACGCTTAAGTCTTCAAAGCAGACTATGCTTCTCTTGAAGTCAGGTTTATCAAAATCTGTTACAGGAAACAAGAAACACAAATAAGACTCTGGAGAAAAAGGGTTTCTAAGAGTTGTTTCCAGATGATTGTTTCTAATTAATAAGTCATCCCAAGGTAGATCTTAGGTCCCAAATACTGCTTTCTGTATATTTTAATATAAAGACCCATCTGTGATAACTTGTTTCTTATATTTTGTGAATCACTTGAAAAGACTAAGATTATTGGGTAAGTATACTGAATTTTGTGTAATGAAACAATCTTAGGGGATCAGAAGCATGTTGTATAGTAGGCAGTGACTGAAAGACTCTTCAGATTTTCTCAGACCTAGCAAAAAAACACTTGAGGTGACTCGAGCTACATTAATTATACATGAAATTCTATTCCTATGGAAATTTCTACACATTCACAGGAAGATGAATGTGTAGAAACTTAGTTTGATCACATACTCAAAGAAAAATCAGCAAGGCATTGTTCTTAGGCTTGTTGCTCTTCTGAACCATCACATCAACTTCATCACAGTGCTGCTTTGCACCACAACTTGAAAATCACCCAGGCATGACCATAAGCAGGGATTATACCGGGATATTAATGTTCACATTCTGTATTTAAGGGCACAGATAGATTTTTTTTAAACTCTTTTATTTCCCTACCATTTTCTGCTTCTGCAGAAAACCCTTCTGAGTCATCTCAACAACTTCTCTTTCAATCTTTTCCTATCATCGTTTGACCATTCCAAGATATAATAAGGACTGAGATTTTCCACAAGGAACATCACCAAACCAGAACTGTAATAATTTTTCTCTGCTTGCTTTTGAGAAATAAAATTCAGCCAGAACAAGTTTATAGCCAAAATGCACTGGAATTTAATCAGTCTCTGGATCTGCATTGGCTTTGCATGGCAATGTTTTGGTAGGGGTGTGTGTGTGGGCTGCTTTGAGTGGTGGCTTCTCCAGCTTTGCCTGTGTCCAATAGATCCACTCCTGTCCAAGGTCAAGCCCATTAACAATGGTAGAAAGTGCCTCTGGGATAAAATATTTTTAAAATAAAAAAAAAACTCCCTGTGCAACAGCAATTGCAGCCCAGGAGGGAGAAGTGAGCATATGTGACAGAAACAGCTCTGCAGACAACAAGGGAAGGAGGAGGAAGAGCTCCAGATGCCAGAACTGAGATTCCCCTGCAGCTCATGGAGTGCTTTTCACCAGAACAGATGGATGCCTGAAAGAAGGCCACGATCCTGTGGCAAGCCCACACTAGAGCAGGTTTTCTGGCAGAACTTGTGACCTCATTAGGGAGCAATGAAAGTCTGTTTCTAAGGGACTTTCATTCCAGGGAAGGGACCTATGCTGGAGCAGTTCATGAAGAACTGTAAGGGGCCCATGGGAAGAACTCATGATGGAGAAATCCATACAGCTACATAAGTCTGCTAGGCTGCCTTCTCCAACCACAGTCTGTCTAAAGTAATATTGAATGTCTTAGATCAGCAGAACATGAATATTTCCATTGAAGATTCTCTCTTTTGCTTTTATGTCTTCCTATGTTAATAGTCTATCCTACTGTAATTTAGATGTGAGATCACCAGAACAAATTGAGACATAGAAAATACACATTTTCAAGATCACTAGTGTGGAATATTTAAAAAATAAGCATGGAAGAAACCACCAGTGAACTAAAAAAGGGGGACAGAAATGTTAGTTTGGCTGGTTTTTATGTATAGGTTTATTATTTGTTATTACAAGCCTTCATCTTTGCTGTCTACCTTTATCTCCTGCTGTTCTAAGAGAATCCAGCTGTCATTTCCATTACACAGCAGCATCCTCAGATGTTTAACTTCATCCTTCTTTTCCTCTACCTCAAACTGTTCAGTACCAGTGCAGGTTTTAACCAGAGTAGGTCATGAGCCACGTGCTTCAGTTACACTGGTCTCCCAGAAACCAGGGCAATAAAAGTGCAGAACTTCACACTACTGCTCCACAGAACCTTATTGCTACTGTTTTACTGTGGTCTCAGCACTTCCCTCTGTGATGGAGAGCCAACACAGATTCAGTCAGTAGAGAGTCAACATATTGAAATTATTTCATTTTTTAACAGCCATACAACTCCCCTTCCTATGGCTGAAAATGCCATGATTTAAGACAGGATTCACACTTACCTACAAAACTGAAAAGAAACATCTGACTATGATATATCCTTTACTTTGACTGAGAAACGCAATGGAGTTACACGTCTGTGAAAATCTACTACTGATTTTAGAAGAAGAAAATGTGCTGTTTTAAAAGTGATATGTAGAACAACCAAACTGAGATTACAACCCTCCAAACCGAGGTTTACCTGTTCGAATGTCGTAGCCTTCAGGCTGAGTAAGACCATCAATGATCAGCTGCAGTGTGTGCACAGTGGTATTGAGCCTTTTGGCTGTGCCTTCCAGTCCTTCCTTTTGAATAACTACATTTACTTTTTGCTGCATATCTGATTTTCCTATGTCACTTGCATTTCCTCCAATGAGAGATAAAAACCTAGGAAGTTCAAACAAAGACAGATTGATTTGTAACACCCTTTAGCGGGAACTGAACTTTTGCTCTATTATTTTTTCATTGATGCATGAACAAAAGTTCTGATAACTATATGAACAGTTTCTCAAGTGCATGTCCTCTCAACTCATCACTGATCTGACACATAAGTGGAAACTTAGAGTCTATCTGTATATATGTATCTTCTGGAAGAGACTGCAAAACTAGGAGCAAAATAATATAATGCAATTAAAATATCTTCTCAGACCAATTATTTCATCTCACAATAAAACTGAATTTCCTTATTACCGAAAGACATCTTTTACCATGAAAGTTCCCTAGAAATCAGTGAGAGTTCTATAACAATGTTATTGTAATTGTCACTCGTGTTCAAATTAGAATGAATGGCAATTTAGTAAAGCAACAATGAATACTCAAAATATTAATTTAAGAATCATTAACCCAACTTAAGAAAAACTTTGCATTAAACACTTCTCTTGTCTGTGAACTTCATGATTAAGAAGAATTAGTTTTTCCTGCCATGACCTGCATCTCATCAGGAACGAGCCTAATCTACTCTTCTTTATCATGCCCCTTATCATTGGCAGGAAGTACAATATTTTTATGCATGTTCTTGACCACAGGAGGCAGGTAGAATTATTGTTCCTGTCCTCCAGAGTCTGATGAAACATTCCTTCAAAATTCCTAAAAGAGATTCCTTTTTGCTCTCCTTATCCTTCTTCGCAACTATCGTAAACCACTAGTCTCAAAAGAAGAGCTGACCAGCAGGTTCATGTCCTGAACTTGTTGGAAGAAGTCCTAGCCCTATAAGAAAGCAAAAGCCCTGGGTATTCAACCTCCTTTCCCCTGCCAAAATACATGCAGGGGATGTATTTTTATCAAAAATCTGAGGTCAGGAGACAGAGTATTTTTTGTTTTGTTGTTTCCTCTTTTTAACCCAAGGAACCAACTGTGATTATTTCAGGTGGTGAGCAATAGGAAGTTATACGGATTGATACACAAAACTGAATTTATTTTTGACAAAATATAAATGGAAGAGACATAATTAAAGGAATATCTGACTTTCAGTAAATCACAAAATTCATCTTTGAGCATAAGGGCAAAGCTTCACTTAAAAATGTCCACTAATTTTGCTAAAGGAGGACATCTGTTACAACTTCCACTTTAATGAATTCAAGTACAAGCATAGCGACTTAAGCGTACTGGTAGCTCAAGCACAGAGATTTGGACTTGGTAGTGATAAATATAATTTTCACTAATTCTTTTAGTGCAAACACATCTTTCATGTGGCAATGCATGATGAAAATTAATAATGACACCGTGGATGGTGCTGTTCTCCATATTTACAGAATTTTGCTTTGACTGCATATCGACTTTTGGCATCACTTTTTAAAGTAGTTTAAGGTGGTTTGGAAGCAAAGCGTACAGCAAAACAAATGCAAAATGTTCTATAATCAAGTGCAATTTTTTTTTTTCTGTAAACTAATGAACCTCACCACTACTATTCAAATATTTTTTCTAATAACAGATATGAAAAAAACCAGATGTTCTGTGAAACGAAACCACCCTCTTTTGCAAAGGAGCCCCAAAAGTGGTTGCAATGATAATGCTGAAAATGAGCCCAGGTCCAGGTGAATTGTTCTTCCCCAGACCTTTGGGGGCTGTTGGTGCTAACACCAGACAATGCCCCACCAGAGCACTAGTGACAGGCAGCAGCTGTCCCAGCTTTGACTGACGTGCCAGATGTAACATGACAAACCCGAGCAGCCTCATGACTCAACCTTCTAAATAATGTATGCTTTACCACCCACCCCTATAAACAAGTTTGCTGACATTCACGTACTTGGCTTTATTTCACTTCAAATGGAAACTCAGCTTGAGTATGTCCAAGTAACATTTTCTCACCACTAAGACTTCGCAGAAGCACATTGACTTCGTAAATTGATCACGGGGTGGGTTTCACCACTGAGAAGGGCAACCACACAAAACAGCCACCAGTGTGCATTAAAAAAAGCCCTGTTACATACAAAGATGTCCCATGTGTGGATAATGCAATCAGAATGAACGGTGTTATATGCACATGGCTGGAAAGAAAACCAAACAGGACACAATTCAAGTGCCTGAGCCCTCAAGCACAATTCACTAAAGGTGTTTTGCCCTCTGCTCCTTCCTCGCCTCCCTCTGGACATCCCAAAGCATTTATCTGAAATTAAAAAGGATTCCTCATCTAGGCAAGGGTGGTAGGTTTGGGTACTATGTTATCAATTAAAATTGCATAAATAACTTATTATTGCGGTTACTACTCACAGGAAAATTTTGGCTCCACCTGAAGATGATGCTTATACATGTGCCCAAGTCTAAGTACATGAGAAGTCCCACCAATTTCTATAGAATTTTAATGTTCTAAAAATCAGGCATTCTGTTAAGAATATTTCAGAATTATGGGTTATATATCACAGGCAAAACAGAGCACTGTAACAAAGCCCAGCACGCGCATGTGCAGAGAACAAATACTCTTTATAAGAAACAGCATTATTTGTATTTTGGAAATTCTCACCATTTCTGAACAGGCTTTGGTGAAACCCATGTATTAAAGTATTTCCAAACTGAAGTAACTTCTTAGTGATTGCAGATGCAGTTCATTTTAAAAATACTGTTGAATCTGATTACATATTTAATGTAACATTTTTACTAAAATGAACATAGCCTGAGGGCACTTGGACTAAAAAAAAAAAAAAAATCAATAAAAAAAAAGCACAACTCTCTGACTGAACAATGGTGCATTACATTGATAATTTCTATTTTAAAATGTCATTGCTAAGAAAAAAGTTAATTTTCTCCTTATTAAAAAAGCAACCCAACAGCTTCCTCCAAGACATATTTCAAAGCCAGGAAAAAAAAAGACAGATGTAGTTGGTAGTAACATTCAGATACAGCTATGGGGGGAAAAAAGAGGTTCCCCTTAATTTAAATATTTTGATCTTAATGTTAAACGATCTCACTACAATCCTTTAAATATCTCACTCATGCAATTTGTAAACAACAGCTCCAGCTGCACAACATAAGAACATGAATGATCTGCGCAAAAATGAAGATCCTTAAAGTATTTGCCTGGCTACATATGTGAAATAAATAATACATTGCAGTAGCTCAAGTGCTATGTTTATCTACTAGAAAGACAAAACCTAAAGACAAGTTAACAGAAATGGGGAAGATGAGACTTTTTTCTGAAGTGAGGTCATTCTTCTAAGATATATTATCCTTGCTTCTTCAAATGCTGAGTATGTGAATGAATGGTGAACTTCCTGCTCAAGGTATGTCAACTCAGATAAAAAGTTGCCAGTGTCTTAGAAAGAACAAGGTGAAATTTAAACAGTTTAAAATTTTGAGTTTTATGGTTTTGAGATTTAGAGAATACTCAGAAACCTTTGCAATCACCTTCATTTTAAAAGCAACCTTTGCAGTCTTACAGGACCTGCAGAGAATGGTCATGGATAAATGACTGATGTTTTTATTTAATACATAATTTCATCCATCTTATCCAGATAAAGAAAGAAAGTAGCATAAATGTAACAAATAAGCACATCATGTTCACTTAACATACACATCTGCACAAAATTATAGCACAACCTTTGCAATGCTTAAAAGATAATGTAAATTTCACTGGAATGCAAGAAATAGTCAGAAAAGAGTAAAAATTTTACCAAGGGAAGCCTAAAGTAAATTTTTAAGAAGTTACTCTAACCACCCCTTGAAAAGCTTCTTATAATGTGCAAGAGTTCTAAAGCTTTGCAAGGGCTTTAGTCACAGTCATTTCTGTTTTATGTAATCATTTCCAGCAACACGACTTAAGAGCTGGGAGTACTGGATTCATTACATTAAAGCAACATGATACACCATTACATCTTGTCACAGTACACACATGAATTAATGGCAAAGCAGCATAATCACTCTGAAAACAAAACAACTCTGCATTAGCATGCACTTTGTTAGGTAAAATGTACATTTATGACAGTAACAAACTTAAATTATGCAGACATTTATGTTTTAGTAATGTTTTGAAGTGCAAAAGCAGTATTTGTATAAAGCAGATGTTGACTGCTCTTGTTCCCACCAGTGATACGGATCCTCAATTTTTGATTACCGATGAAGACTATGCATCAAACAGTATTAGTGCATTACTTTCTGTAATTCATTGCTGAACACAGAGAGCTAAAGATTCAAATGTATCTAAAACTGCTTATGTGGTTCAGCCAGACAAAGCTGTCTAACCAGTACGTTTTTCTTAAAATGCATAAATTATTAATAATGTAGATTATTTGACTGCATGCAGAAAGCACTCAGTCTGTGACATTTTCAACGTACAAATTTTAAGAAACAATGAGTTTCTAAATGGGAAAAGAAATTCAGACACAATTCCACTGCAGCATAGCCACTTTACCCCCATACCATTAGTCACGCTGCTGTTGGCTGTTCTCATGACTACTGATATATCATGTAACTGGAGTGCAACCCGAGATACAAAATAGTGAAACATGATTAGTTATCCACAAAGAACTAGTATACTACACTTAAAGGAGAAAATTCCATTAAAAAGGTCTTGTGAGGGTTTTGCCCAATATTTTTTTCTAAATGCAACTAGTGGGAAGTTATGTAAGTCCAAAAAATTTCAACAAATTAAAAATACCATTTGATTTATGGGGCTAGTATTTACAGCGTAAATGGAGCATATTTCTCCATTATTCCAAGTTATTCTAATCATTCCTGTTAACTGTATTTTACAACACATTAAAGTTTTAAAACATCTTTATTGGATGGCAACTGGCAGTGAAAGCTTTTTCTGGTCTTCTGTTTACTGACAAGATAACTTACAAAAATATGGCCTCTAAAAATCCAGCTAAGTTAGTAGTAAAAGCTGTGAATGAATTGGCCTTTTAAAGTGATTAATATGAACAGTTATTTATAACACTTAATGGCCACAATTCTGCAAGTGTTCTCGTAATTAGGGCTGTACATTGGCTATTGGAAATAGTCATAAAGTTTCATTAATTGACTGAGTTTAACTCTTTAAAGTTTCTTTTAAAAAGCCCCCAAATGCAAGACTTTTTAAAGTATTAGTCTGCTCATTATTTAATGTGAACACCCACACGCGTGTGTACATGCAAGTACAATCTCATTGAAGTGGACAAAAGATATTTCTGATGTCTTTGTAAGGAAAGGCCTCCTACCACAGCAACAACTCCTATCCTCTGTAAAAAAATATTCACATGTATACTGCATTATTAAATAAAACACTATAACTAGTTTTCATTGCTCAAATACCATACTAAGTAATAATTCCCTCCCCGATTTCTACTCCCCTTAAGCATTGCCTCAGTTGTTCCAGGACAACTAGGGGGTCTGGAAAGAGGCAAGCCAGCCTACCAGCGAGCTGGAAATGCTATCAAAGGACAAGATTCCAGTTGCATGAAGGGCAGAAGAGGAGAATCTCTTTCTTTTAGGGGCCTCATCAACAGCTTTTCTTCTGCATTTTCTTATGTGCCAGTACTTGCCTTCAAAGCCGGCAAATGCAGCTTACCAGCACAGCAAATGAGATACTATGGGTCAGATGTTGCATCCACCCATGTGGAGTACAGGAAACAGTAGGGATATTTGAAATATGACTGATTGGCCTATAATGGAATATAAACTGTTATCAACACAAACATCTTGCTGAAATGAGCACCAAATGGAAGTGTTTTGTTTCAGTGAAGAAAAAACCCATGAATGAGTGCTTGCTGAATTCCCTTGGGACTTTGTATTCCTGCTGAAGATATCAAGCACCATTATCAATACACAAAGAATGGCAAGACATGAATCTTCACTCCAAGTGACTCTGCCCAGTGTGTCAAAAACTTCTCTTAAGGCACAACCAATCACAGTAAGCAGGAATGGCCTCTACCAGGCAAGGTCCTAACCTGGGGAATTAGCCAAGGAAGATCCTCACCTCTCTTATTCCAAGCCACAGCTTTAGATCTTTTACATTGGCAAAAAAATTTGTATTTCTAGGTCAGGCTAAAATACAACCTGTCTGCCAGATGCTGCAATCTGTGAGCAGCAAATAGACATTCTGAGTGCCAACCTTGTGCAAAAAGCATTTTAATGAGATTTAAATAAAAAAGTCAGCAAATGTTAAAATTCAGTCACATGAAACCAACTGTACCCAGCAGACTGATAGAACAAAGAAAAAACACTGCATTTTCTTTCCAACATTTTGGTTTATAAGCATAACCTGGTTGTAACTTCTGGGGACTTCCTAAATGTTTCCTTGGTTTTCCTACCAATTCTTTAACAACATATACCAAGAAATTGGATATGCTCTACATATTGTATTAATTGTATGTAGAAGATTCTGCCACTATAAACTGGTTTTCACATACAGACTTTTTAAAAACTTAAAACATGGTTCTGCTTTGCAGGAAAATGGGCTGCCTATAAAGTTCTGAGATTTTTATTTAGTTTTTTGGAAATTCTGATTCATAATATTTAGAGGTATTCCTAAGCTTGATCACCGCACACGGCAAAGCCAAGATTTGACAGTGTGGAAACCATGAACAAAAATGCTTTGGTCTTCTGCAGAGTGTGTTAAATCACTGGTAGGATATTTTCCAATTATTTTACAGAAATTGTACAGATTTTAAGTTAAGACGCTTAAATGTCATAAATCAATCATACCAGCACCATTTGTGCCACTGTAGTAAAGATTACATCAGTGTTTCCATTATAAAAACCCTATTTTTCTAAATCAGCCCTAAAAATTGGCTCCAGCCTGAAGTTTGGCAACCAAAGTCACCACTTGGGAGTAATTCTTTTAACCATATTTTTCTTTAATGGATTGGCTTTTCAAGCTACAAAATAGTCCTGAAAAAGAAAATTAGTGGTTTCAAATTTTGGTAAATTTCTATCCCTCAAAAACATTGTTTTAAAACCTGATAATTTTGCATGTCATAAATCTACAATGTAGACTGCTGCCTTTGGGTAATTTGGCTATAAGCGGTGGATAAAAATCACCGTCTTATTTAATTTAAAAATAAATGCAATTTTCCATGAAAACTTTTAATCCAATAAAACTTTCAGAAACTACTTTCTATAGCAAGATGTGGTAGGCATTGCATGAGGAAGCCTTTATGATTAACTTACGTAGCAGCTATTCAATACATTTTAATTTTCATAGTAAGGGGTATGCAATACTGGATTTTTGATCAAATCTGTTCATATTCAAGACAACTCTGCCCTTTAGCAGCACAGATCCACCTGTGGACTTGACACACTCCCTGACAGTTCAGTGTAAGCATAGAAAAAGAATAAATACTCTGAGAGCACTAGAGCCACAGAACTCTTTAGGATGTATTATTTAAAAAACTTTTTTATTAAATACTAATTCTAACCTATATCTAACAATTTCAATTTTTCTCATGCATTTTATTTTAAGTTATAAGAATTATCAATTAGGTTTTAAACTAGTTTAATTCTAGCATTCTAGAAAGACTTTCAGATATTGGCCAATTTCCATAAGACACCTCCAACCAACACCACGAACATGATGTGATCTTCAGGCCCTCAAAAGCTTTCTCATGAACATGGGCTCAGCAAAAGGGAATTACAAGCCCAGTCCCATCCACTGCCTGTCAGCAAAATTCGCAACTGCCCTGATAAGCTTTGGACTGAATCCTCCAGGCAGTCTGAATGCCTAGTAAATTTCTTCCTAATTCATACTCAGGGAGGAAAAAAGGTTTGGAAAGCTGTTTTCCTAAGTTCTGAGAAACTTAGCAGCCCATATGATTTTTCTGAAAAGTCATTTTAAATATTTAATCATTGCTAAATTATAGCATTAGTTGCTTGAGGGGAGGATGTCTGGTTTATATTTAGCCCTTATGTCACCAGTGTCAATTTTTATTACTACACATCTTGGCTTTTGTCAGTTTGCTGCAGAGCTGTATTTTCTTTTCTCAAAACAGCTATTTGCCATTAAAAATCATTATAGATACTTGGCCCTTTCACCACATCATTTTGTGATATCAAGTTGCTGCACAGTCATACAAGCTATATCATGAAAGTTATCACCTTCATATTTAATACACTTTCAAGGAAACAAGAGAAAAATACAAATACTGTTGTCCATAAAGTACATCCACAGAAAGCACTTGGAGATTTTTTTTACCCCTATCATACTATGTGTAGAGGTACTAAAATGTAAAAAGACAACAGAGAAAGCCAAAAAGATGAAGAAAAGACTGATAGAATTAGTACAGAGAGAGATGCTATGCTTATTAGTTTTGGTGTTTCATTAGCAGATATTGTAATTGTTGTTTCATATTTGCTTTGTAATCAACTTATATTCTTTTGCGTAGGAAAAAAAAACCAAAACCAAAAAAAAAAACCTCACAGCAAAGTTCTGTATGGTACAATATCTATGACATGCATTTGGATGTCATAGATGGATGTCAACCTAAATACTTCATCTGAAAATTCTGTCTAGGATGACAAAGTGTTTGGTGAGAAACAGAATAGAAAATGACATTGCTGGAAATCTGCTGTAAAATACTTGCATTATCCAAAGAGAGATGATGAGATAGATTAATACTGGTCTTCAGCAGTAACACTCCTGCACTGGCTGAGAAGCAATCGAAATCTGAGTCTGAAGCTTTGCACATTTTTAAGACTCAGCAAGACACCTTCTAAACAGTGCTGGCTGTGCAATAGGTGCCAGCCCCCTTGCTGAAGCATTCACAAGCCTAGGACTCAAACCACTGTCTTGGCTGAGATGTAAAAATCGTGCTCATTAATTTTTTTATTCCATTATTTGTTAAATAGTGCTAGTGATGGGTGCCCAGTCAAATTTCAAACCACAAGTATATGATCTGTGATACCTACCAGCATGATACAATTTCAGCTGTATGTGAATATCTGTTCTACCCTATGCAGTAATAATCCCACTCACCACTTCATATATAAAAGCCACCTGTGCTGCTTTGGAAACAAAGTCACAATTCTTTATTTTCTTACCAACCCTTGTGAAAATATTGTATGTAGGGAAATTACTGTAGTATTCCACCATTAACTGCATGTACTTCTCTGCTCTCTAAAGCAATCTGTCCACATCGGGCTTTAAGCAAGGCTGGTAGGTAGCATTGTGACCACTTTACTAAAGACACTATTAGTGTACCAGGGCTGGAAAGATAAAAACTAAAATACTTTAAATTTAAATTGAATGAAATTCAATATTGAAAATCAAAAATTTTTTTGAATAACCAATTCATTTTTGTTTTTCCACATTGACTGACTTACATTGAATCATTTTCAGTTGGGGTGACCACCCTAAAAACCACCTACCAAACAAGATATCTTTAAGATGAGGACCATGTCTGTTGTTTCTACACAGGGCAGGGACTTTGCAACAAATGTTGATGCGTAAGGAAAAAAGGGAAATGGTCATGGAAAAGGAGAAACCAAAGTTATCTACACACTGCACAACTGCAATAGACTCTACCAGGAAATTGAACAGTGGGTCCTAGAATCAGGCACAAAGAAGAATCAACTGTGGCAGGGAGAGGATGGAAACAAAAGTTCACTGCATGCCTAGCAGATGGAAAACATGGAGACCTATGGATAGGAAGAGAGAACAGAGTACACGCTAAAGGGAAGGTGTCCTAAAAATGCAATGTCCTCTATGACTTTTTAGGTAAAGTCAAGCTTTGTGAAGTCAGAAATTCTGCATCTCTCCTTGAGGTTTAAAGATGGTTTTGTTTATAAAACAGGAAGCACAAGTTTGTTTGTCCAGGCATAATTCTTAACAGAGATCATAAGAACCTCAAAGCAACTGGCTAGTGGTGAAATTAGTTCAGTACTTTTTAAAAAAATAACTTGTTCAGTAAAATTCGGCTGAAAAATAAATATGTGCCCATTTATGGTAGGAGATGTTTTCTGAAAAGCAGAGTCCAATTTCAACCAGGACTGCTGATAGAAAAGATCACAGCTTACAGCAGTATTTCAGAGGCACACATGGATTCCTAATTACTTTTTTCTGACATACACAAAAACCATTCTCCTCTTTTAGCCACTTAGGAGCTAAACAATCATACTATTAGTGTATTTGGGAACTTGTATATACATCTTCATTAGATCTTGCAATATCAACATTTAATTTTAAAGGCCCATAGTAATGACACATGCTCACATATATCTGAAGCATATCTTCTTCTTGAAGACAGGGGTAAAAGCTTCAAAGCAATATAAATACCCCTGTCTCAAAAGACTGAGCAGGCTGTTGTCAGAAAAATCAGTACTTTCATTTAAAAATTGATGGTGTCAATGGTTCAAAAGCTTTCCCATCACTTACCTCATTGCAATGTTGTAAGACTCTGGATGAATGCAAGTTTGGTCCAAAGGATTGGGCTGCTGTGAGGCACATGATGTTAGTTTACTCTTCTTTTTACCCAGTGCACCCGCTTTAGTCAAAAGTGCACGACTTCCAAGTTCATTTTTCTTATTGCTACCAGAAATCAAAAATGGACATGTCATTTTCAATGAAGATGATCCTGGTCCAGTGTCCACAAACAAAAGCAACATATATTTTTCTCTGAAGTCCTCAAACAAAAAAATTTTAAAGGCATCAAAATTACACCTACTGCAAATGCTCCTTTCATGTCTCTTTGGGTTTTTTTTTCCTAAATCACAAGTGGTTCATGCTTTTGGAGGACAAAAGAGAATGCACTGGAGGACAAAAGAGAATGCATTGAAGGACCTGAAACTAGCAGTAGCATTTTGGGCTCCCCTCATCAACTGCTGGCAGAAATGCAAATATATTTTCCTCTTTCCATATCAATTTTTAAAATAACCACTATTTGTTAAATTTCACATAAAAAGCACAAAAATTATTTCACACAGTGACTAGAAAGGATAAAAATGAAACCTCCAAGTTAATTTCAAAAGCCTCTGGTTATGTCAGCTGGACCCACAAGAAGTGCTGTGGAGACAGTGGTGTTAGAGCTTTACTTTGGCCTTAAAACCCATTTCTCAGGTCATATAGTGTTCCCAAGTTTTACAGAATCTGACTAACTTCAGAATTGTGTTCCAGGAAGGTTAAAAAACCCCCAAAACAATGTTCACATTTCACCAGTGAACATTTGGGAGGTGGTGGGAAGCCATCAACTTTTTTTTTGTTGGTTGTATTTCAGCATAACCTAGAGAAACTAGAACAGATCTGTACAAGGTAAGACCTATCAATCATAGAGAGCTTTGGAAGCAATTTCTTTGGTCTTCTGGTGCTTACAGCGAGCACCATTTGGCCTGCAGCCTATGCCTCCCTGCCAGATGGGCAACCAAGCTGTACACCTTCCACCTGGGCAGAAAGCCAGTCCCCATGTGCCCACGTCCTGCCTGGAAGTTACGCGTGTGCTGTTCGGCCAGCAGCAACTGGGAATACAGCGTTGCTTCTGAGCACTGCCCTGGCTAAAACACAGAGTGTGCTTCCCAGGAAAATATTTTTTTTGAGAAGAGCCAATGGCAAAAGTGTGGGGATGGAGCTACTGCCATGCCCTTTCTTAGTTCTTTATTTTGGAAAGAGAAATGAGAAAAGACAGGAGAAGAGACATTGTGCTAGAAAGGGCATTTCCAGTTGTAGAAAGGTCAAGAGGAGCGCTATGAATGGCTGAAAGAGTAGAAGACTTGGTACAGAATCAGGGAATGAGATGACAGTGAAGAGGATGATGCATGGTTGACAAACTGGACTTGGGGAAAAGCCTCACATATTTCAGATAGAAGACAGTCACATCACACTTGCTAGGCACAGGAGTATAATATAGACACAGTTAATCTAGGCAGATACTCAACTTCCTCTCTCCAGGTAATGAAATTGAAACTCCAAAAATCTGCACTAGTTTACTACCATTAAGTTCTGCAGAAAAATCTTTACCGTATTAAATTAGTTAATTTACAGATCTCTGTATTATGCCTGAAAAACAAGACTAAAGTTTTAATATCTCAGATCACAACACTGCTGCATAACAAATTTTTTTACCAATTCAGTGGCAAAATTTTTACTTAAACTTATATATTTATCAAAACCCAGACTTAGAGGACTACGCTAACAAGCCATGACTATTCAGGAGAAAAACTATCTTCGACCATGGACTTCAACAAGTTAATTTGTTGTCTTTCACAGCACAGAGCACCTAATGGTCTAGGATTCCTTGAGTCTCAAGCATGAATACAAAGTAGAAAAGGGGGAAGTCTTTTCATTCTATTTTAGACAATTTATTCAGAACAGTTAAAATCTCTATTACCTGCAAAAAGTCTTTATATATTCTTGATTGAATCTGATGAAGCCAGCACATTGTTGAAAGGTTTTGGGACCCAAACCTTTAACTTCTTTGAGCTGTTCTCGGTTGATAAATGGTCCATTCTTCTCTCGCCATTCAATTATATTTTTAGCCCTGTTAGTATTCAGTCCTGCAATGTGTCTAAGAGAAAATTTACAAAAAACTTTTATTACCATTGAACAGTCACCATTGCATGTGCTACTCATTACAAGGATACACATTCCTATAGAAAATCTGGTTTATACAACTTTAAAACTGTTAATTTCTTAGACCAAAGGCATTGTCTGAAAAAGGATCCCTTCTCTTAGTTCTTTGGAAGGAATCCACTCAAGTCAAGAAAACTTCATACAGCAATCCAGTTCTGTACATGCCTAACTAGTAAGCCAGGGACATGCAATTTATGATCTGTTGGCTATTTCCGTAATGCCAATTCAGTTTGCCATGTCTTATGGCCTGCCCCCAGCTGCCCTCTTCAGGAAACAGTGTGGGAGGAGGGTTCAGAACAGATACATTGTTCCTGTAAGAACAGCCCCCTCTCAGCCCTTCCAATAGTACTGAAACACCTTGCCTTGCACATGAAGGGCTCACGTCTGCTACCCAGAAGGAAAGTAGCTGGGAGAAGCTTGCCTTCCTCAAGCAGTTGAACTGATCCACAAAGCTTGTTTCTTTTCTCTGAGCTCTTCTTGAAATAAAAAGCAGCTGGGAACAGGCTGCATGACTTGTTCTGAGGGCAACTTGGACCTGGCCACAAACTTACCTGCAACAGTGGTTAGTCAGGCTCCTTCAGGAAGCTGTGGGTTTGCAGCACATTTTCTGTATGTACATGTGAGTAAAACTTTCTGTATGTGGAGTATGCTAATCATAGAAAGAGAGAGAAGGGCTCTCGTGGGGAGTTACTCACGGCACTAGTGAAGGAAATGTCACCCACTAGGCTCTATCTATCTGATGCCATTGCTTTAAGTCAGCAGCAGCAGTGACCTCTTTGTGGAATGGCATGAACTGATTCTAGAAAAACACCACCAGCAAACCCAGCAAGAGTCATAAAATCTCAGGGGGAAAAAAAGAAAAAAATCTTTCCATTATTCTCATGCTCAAGTAAAAGTTAAAATAATAGTCCAAAGTTGATGAAAGCTCAAAATGAAATTAGAGGGACACACCTTTAACCACATACAGAATGTTAATCATTAGGAATGGAATTTTCTTCAAAAATTTCTTAGAAACATTGAGAAATCCAGCTTGTTTACACTGACAAAGGAACATTACACAGTATTGACAGAATTGACAGAATTTTCCACTGATGATCTCAAGTCTTTCAAGCACAATACTCAGCAGATTAATGCAAATACTGTAGCACAGTCATCCCCTCCCTGTGTACTATGTGTCAAGAAGTGTATTTGATGCATCAGAAACCACAAACAGAAAGCTCTGCTCTGGCTGCAATCTCATCAACTGGATGTCTGAAGGAAACTTAAGACTGCATCTACACAGAACAGGAGACTTGAACAATTGTAAGCCAGGTTAATTCGACCACACAAAATACTTACACAATGTGGTTACCACCTGTAGCCCTGTCTGGACAGGGTTACCCGACATTCAGTTTTGTGGAGGCACAGTAGCATCTCAGGCTGATGCCTCCTGCTGAAGTGGACAATATAGCTGTTCCTTCAGACTCAGCTTATTCTATGATTCTATTCTGTTGGTTCTATGAATGAAAGCTTCATTTATCATTTAGGTACCTTGCTTTCCACTTGCTTTCTTCCTAAAAGCTGGTCTAAATCCAAAAGCATGTAAGACAGAAGAAATCAGGCACTGGGCAGGGGCTGGACACGCAGAGAAAGAACATGGAAGTGGAAAACCAAAAAGAATAGAAAGAGAGTCTCTTACAAAATATGGAAAGATCTTTTTGAGAAAGATTCTAAGGGGCTAAAAAACCAAAATATAGTGCTATCGAGAATGTATTTTTTCTAACTTTCACACCTAATATAATTTTCATTACTGATTATGGACAGTAATATTAGGGAAGAAGAATATGAACAGAAAATTATGAACATTCTTTTCCTTCCCCTCCTACTATGGAGGATGACAGCAGCACTTTTACTTTTCTGAGAGTCTAAACAAAACTGAATTCTACACACTCAAGAGAGAATGAGCTTTTAGTTTCTAACCCTGAAAAATAAAGTCCAGAACATTCTTCAAGTAAACACAGCATAACTACTTAATAAAAAAACAAACAGTAAAAAGGGATAAATTTTTCAAGTTTTTCCTTAAATCTTTCCTTTTCTCCTTTCCTCACCCAAGTTTTACAACCTGTTCCACTTAGAAGTACCTATAAAAATACCTTCTAAGAGACAAAGTACATTTGAAAATACCTTTCTCCATGTGAAAATACATATTACTTATGTCACATTTTTCTAAAATTGCAGTGTTGGCTCAAAATTGTTAAATATCTGTTTTTCTCTGAAGCATAGTTTTACCCTGGAGAATCACACATATCCTTAAAACCTGGCTTTTAATGATTCAGTGAAATACTGTCTTACTGTGTCATTTTTATGTAATTGGAAGTTTAACACAAGAGCCATTTGCTCCAGCTGAGCTTGAGTCAGATGGCAGACTAAACAGAGACTCTGTGATCCAGAGCCATGCAATTACTGGAATAGGAAAATGTTTCACTCACCTTAATAGTATTTCTGAGCAGATGTTAATATCAACTCCTACAAAGCTGACACACTCTTCAACCACACTGTCCAGAGTTGCTTTGAGCAAAGTCTGTGATACATCATGCTGAGAAACAAAAATAGAGATATCTGGTTACTGAAGTATCGAAGTGTACATAAACAGGAACTGCATAGAGCACTAACATCAATAAAATAGCTGCTGGAACTTAATAATATCTTATGTGAAGACACCACTTAAAATATGAATTGTAGAACATATTTTTTAAAATGTCCCCAATATCTCTTTGAAACATCTTTGCCATGATACAAATCTCTATAATAAAGACACACTTGACACATCCCGGTATTGCTCTTTAATAACCATTTCCCTGCATCTTGTAAAAACAAAACTTTATTAAAAACATGATTACTCAAAAAGAGTAATGCTTCTGCTCCATCCACCATGTCTTGTCTTTAATCTGACATACCTATAAAATCAGTTTATTAAAAATAAAAGTAGAGATCACAAATGCTGTACTTTTGCACCAGTACACACAGATATTTGCAAAATAGTCCCATTTATGAGCATCACACTACAGTAGAATTATTTACTGAATGAAAAAGCCACGCACTGCATGAAGGTGGGCAATACATAAGGTACTTATCAACCCCATGGCAACAAAATGTTTCAAATTTTGAACAGATATTTCTGGGAAGATTGGCAGGTCCTTAACCAAAGCACCACTAATGGAAATGTTCACAGTGTTTCCCCCTTTTCCCCCTAAAACAAAAATCAGTCACACTTGTCAAAGTTAAAAGTTCTCAAGCTCTAAGATTTCTTTTCCTCCCAAATGCAGGCATACTTCAGCCTGTAACTGCGAGTTCTCCACACAAGCCCATCAGTGCTTAGAAGTCTGACCTGGAGGGAGAAGCCTCTCTAAATGCAGGAGCTAATTCAATCACTATGTTGGCTTTGCTTCAGGGCTCTTCTGCATCACTCATGTAAATCTGGGTTGATCTGTTGTGGTTTCACGATGCATTCATTTAGGACATCAAGCTGGATCCAAGCCAAGGCACCAAACACTTCATCCATTACTTGGTTTTACGTTCTAAGCCATTCAGATCTTTTAAAGATTTCACGGTTAAATTTAACATGCCAATAGCATCAATCCCAATCTACTAACACTGGTAGTTCATTAAGCAGTGGTTAATAACTGGGGCAGTCGTAAAACTTCAAGCAATGTATTTCATAGCTTCCCTATTTCAGGCGATGCATTTTCATGATGTGATGTATAATAAAGTTACTTACAAACACAAAGCTCGTATTTTGCCAATATGACTCTTCCTATATTAATTTTGCATGCAAAACACCATGTACATGCACAAGTACTGGCATTTACACACATCCTTCGTCTCATAACCACAAAGCTTGCATGTACACTTGGCAGATCAAACATCAGTTTCTACTTACTAATGCATTGCTACTGCAACATAATAGCTTCTTTTTTGAATAAAAAGACAAGCAAAAAACCCCACACTCTCAAAAGAAGTCTTATGTTTCCTTACGTTTCATTTTTCTGACTTACTGAAGATGTGGCTTCTCTTAATGAGGAATGTATTCCCTCCTCCTCCTGGCATCAGCCACATAATATACTAGAGCTAGAGGCTTCCAGCTCACATGCACACTCATGCAAGAAATGCATTTATATAACACAGCATAAGAACCAAAATTAAATGTCCAGCAACAGCACCCACATCTTCTCTTCTTTGCCAAGTACACCTGCCAAATACTGGGCTAGGTTTTTCACTAAATGCTTTATTTGAGGTTCACTGGAAGATAAAGATTGTATTAAAAATTTTTTTTTCATTATGATGAAGGAAGGCATAAGGAGAAAAAAAATGCAGAAGACAACTTCCTTCTGCTCTTAGGGAAGGCTACTGAATCAAAAGTAATTGCAAGTTGATTATGATACAGTTTCACAAGATATATTAACAAATTCTATTAACTGCAGCAGTTCTTGGCCTCCTTGAAAAAAACCATCTTGTACTAGACAACTGCTCTGAATATAGAGTCCATGGCAAAGGGAAGTGTAGACTGCTGCTTCCCCAAGCTTCAGATTCATTCCTAAAGATGATGATGATTCTTCAGTAGGAACAACATGATTCAAAACAGTCACTGCCTCCACAGTGCCTTATAGCATAGGATGTAGCAAAGAAGGAAATCCATTAATCTGGTCTAAGCTTTCTAAGGAGCTCTTTGGAAGAGACTTGATTCAGCAGAAGCTTTATTTCCAGCCTACAAAAGGTGAACCTAGATAGGAATTCAGTCTACTGTATTCCCCAAAAACCAAGGAAAGGATCTGTCCCAAACAAAAGCTAAGCATCCTAAAATATCTCTGCTAATGGAAGAAAGGCCAGGGCTCACACAAACTCATTATCAAATGTAACACTGGTATTTATCTAAAGACCTGAGCTTGTGATTCCAATACTTTCTGTAAAATTCATGAAATACAAAATACACATCTTGGAAAAAACTATAGTACTTAAATGCCTCTTTCTCTTGCCAAGAAGACAAAAATTTCTCAGGTCTCTCAAAGATAACTTGCATTTTAACTTTATTTCTGTTTGACAGTCATCATTAAAAAACCAAACAAGACATTCACAAGTTTTTCTTTATTGCTCCAACAAGTAAGAGTCACGTGACTTGGAGTGGACATGACAACACATATGTGAAGGCACAGATAAAGTGAACAGGCAGATGCGACAGAACAGGATAAGCATAAAACAATCCCTAAGCTACCAGTACCTTACTGAAGTAAGGTACATTTAGCAAGTGAATGATGTTAAGTTGTAAAAGTCAGGAAAACCTTCCAGATGGCAAACCTGCCTCCCAAGATGCAGCTCCTGACCATCTTTCTTTGGCTATAACGATGGAATTTTTACACCCCTGTTTACACTAAAAGAAGGCACAGAGAATGTTCTACATTTAATTTCTAAAAGTAGTTAAAAACATTATTATCTCAATACCACTGCCAAGACTTCCTACTGCCCAAAGCTTACACTTCAGAAAGGTTTAAAGTACAGTGTGTTTTCCACTCTTCCAACAGTTTCACTAATCTTCTCAAATATCAGAGGTTAGATGATGTGATACACTTCTGTGCATTCTATATGCACTGGGGTGGGATCAAATAAGTCAGACACTAGAAGCACACACATACCCCGCTCCTCACTCCCCACAGCAGGCTTGTAAAGACAGGAATGATGGACTGTTGCATTAAGTGCAACAGAATAAAACCTGAACAAGTAAAGCACAAGTCTAAAATGCCAGGCTGCTTTCAAAGCGAGGCAACGCAGAACTTGATGTTGCACAGTCTCTGACAATCCCTCCACACACCACTGATCATTGCATCAGCTGATCACCTGCAAATCCTTCTAAATAAAACACTTTCATAATAGCACTGACTCTGAATACAATGAATGAGAGTGTCCCTGCTAAAACTGTTCAGTGTAGCCTTTTAGGTCAGAGCCAAGCACACAAAGTGCTATCACAGCTATGTCTAACAAGAAGGAGCACTTCCTTTGATTTCACATTCAAACAATACCTTGAATTTACTGGCCAGATATAAAGTTTTACTAAAAGGATACTCAGAAATGGCTGCCATTAAAATATTCAGTGTAATAGCAGATTTGAAGCAGAAGACCTAATTTTATATGATCTCCAAAAGGACTGATACTCCCAATTTACAGAAACTAAGGCCAGCAGAAATAAAGGCCTTGCCACAAACTGTGGGATGTCCAGCGCAAAACTGCAAACTTTAGTTTATCATCACTCTCTAGAAAACAGAGCCACCTTGCTTCACAAATAGTATTACCAAGAACTTACACATTTGTTGGGTTTGAGCTTTTTGTGGGGAGGACTATAGAAATCAATCTGTCCTAAGAAGTGTCAGGAACTGTAACCGTATTTCATTAGTTGTTTTCTAAGGAGTTACCAAGTGAGCCACAGAAAAAGATGCAGAAAATTACTTGATCAACTGAAACCACTACAGTAAAGAACTCTCAATCAGCAAATGAAATTCAAACATTACATTTCTATAATATTTTTATAAAGAGTATCCCAAATACAACTTACCTTCATGAACATGGAAGAAAATCAAGGGCAACTATTTAGATCTCTGGTCACAATTAGTGCTCAGATTAGATCATGGCAAACTTGTTAAAATTACCAGAAAAAAAAAATTAAAAATCACACATTTCAAAACAACCATTAGCCAAACCTATACTAAAAACCCTAACAATCAATATAACTTCATTGTTTATAATTTCATCAATCATGGCACAAAATGTTTACTCCTCAGGAATAGTGTTTAGGAACACCTGTCTATTGTGCACATGATAGTTCTGTTCTATCATTATGTCCCAATTCTTCAGCTATCTTTTCTTGCTATATGGTATGCAGCACAGAACACGGATTCTTGTTTCACTCAGTTTCAAAAGTTACAAACACCCACTGGAAATAATTAACATTACTAAAAACCTATCTCTTCCTTGAGATGGTGCTCCCTCAGCTGTAACTGAAATCCCTTTTGCAGTTTCAAAAACCTGTTGATGTACACAAAAGGAAGGCAGCATTTTAAACTGCCTCTCTGCTCAGTTATTTCTAGCAGTGCACCAGTACAGACACTGTAAAAATACATTTGTCATCAGCATGGCAAATTTATCAGGTCAAAGAGCCAGTGCTCACACAAAGCCTGGAGGCTGTACTTGGCCAATGTGCATGGATGGTGGATCAGCACACTAACTTTGCCTCAACACTAGAATACCAGTGCTAGACTAGAATGGGCTGCTTTTACTTGCAAGTAAATTACAACTCCAAGCTCTTTACCTTTGGCAACTCCAAAAAACCCCACCATACTAAACCTCCACACAACACTAAAAATAATACACATTATTAAAATGCATTTGGTGACGTTTTCCTGGTTCCCTATGAAATCATAATTTCACAAAGGATGGTATGATTGCATATGTATCGGAAAGACAAATTCCAACAGCTTAAAATTCTTCTGCAACACACAGCAATTCTGAAATAATTGTTTTCCATTTACAAACATTAGTAGACATCGGCACAATCAGCCTGTGCCTCATTATTACTTTAAAACGCCCAAGAGCCAAGCAAGGCACTTTCCAACACAGTCAAGCAGGAATTATTTGTACCCTGCAGAGCCTACAAATGTAGGGCAGACATGACCTAATGATGCTGGTTAGAAAGCAGTGGGGAGGGGATGAGTTCTCAAGTCTGGGCAGCAACCTGCAGGTTGTTGACTCAGACTCAGAATTACAGTACTATAACAAGATCAATATTCAGTTTAAATAAGACTGAGCTGTGTGCCAGACAAACTATTTTGGTTTTTGATCAAGTTATACTTCACTTGTCCTTTGAATCCAAAAGTCAGCCTTCAATTAAGTAAATAGAATTTAATCTTTTTTTTTTCTGTCAGATTGAGTCCTGAAAGACTTCTAACACTTCATAAAACATTATTTTGTTGGTACCTACTATTAACTTCTGTATCCATGAATTTTAATATTGGCATTTGCGACCAGTCAACATGCCTCTTGAAAACTACAACTTTTTTCTTTAAAGAGTGGCATAACTGTGCAAACTGAATTACTTTTACTGAAAGAGAAATTAGGTGGGACAACACATCCTAAGCAAAGTTAAAAAATATATTATTTTACAGAGATTCAATCCATGGAAATGTGTTTCAAAATTTTAAAAATGGAAAAATGTTACTAGTGCTGTAACCTATATACAATCAGCTTCATTTCAAATGCTTGTTAGATCACATAAGTAAAATGCATTCATGACAAACCCTTAAGTACAGCAGTACTAAAGTAACAGAAATAGTCTAAGGAGAAGCACCTTTTCATGTCCAGAAACAGGAAGAAAAATTAAAAATATACCTTACACATCAGGTGGAAAAGTTGGAAAGTTCAGAATCATGGTTTTCATCTCTAACATCCTCTGGAAAATCCCTTCCAGTTAGAGTCTAAGAAAACAAGTTCATCCATCTGATGTTTGATAAAAGGATCTAACTTCTTTTGAATTTCTTTTGAAGATTATTTGTGGTTTCTCCAAATGTTATATTGTTATAGGATAAATCTTTATCCTATGTACTTAACTCTGATTCATTTCTTGTTTCAAAACTCCAAATTCTGTTTATTTTAACAGCATATGGCTATTACTGAAATATCCCAGGAGAAAGAAATGGATTTAGATTTTCAAAGAAAATGAAAAAAACAAAACCAAAGCCTTTCAGCTCTAAAATTTAAAAAAAGTAAGAAAACAAAAATGCACCAGTTTATCATGTAAATGCTTTGAGTCACTTGCAAATTGCTGGAATTAAACTTATATTGACTTGTGCTTTGTCCTAAAAGAAGCAGTAATACTGCCAAGCTTGTTACACAAATTCAGTCCCATCACTGACACATCTTATTTCTAAATTAGCTCCTGTGACATGAACAACTTAGCAGAAAATGATGTATACCCAAAAACATCTTCCCCCTTCCACAGCAGGTACAAGTTTTGCCCAGTGCTTATTATTATGTGACTAAGGAGCAGCAATACAAATTTCAATTGTAATCAACTACATCATTGCTGGAGATTTCACAAGGACATTTTTGTCAATAAATAGCAAAGGCAAAAATCCAAATTACTGCAGGTGGAAAGCCTTGCATTTAATTTTAAATCCAAATATGTATTTTGGGGCTCTTAAAGGTCTACAAATATAAGGGATATCCTGCAAAACTACAGAAAGATAAAGCAAGGACCATCAGGAGTTTTATAGATCACACGGCTGAATTCAGTTGAAGATTTTCCTGAAGATAGCTGAAGGATAAGAGAAGGCAAAAAAGAAAGATTGCACTAACAGAGGAAGAAGATAGCATTTACAAAGCACAGGTGAGTGTGGTCATCTGTGGGAGCTTTGTTTAGTCTGAAGTCAGTGACCAGTAGATGGGTGAGGAACAGCAGTTCCTGGGTATAGCTCCCACCAGCCCTACTCAGAGCCAAGTGAGCCCCCAGAGGCTTTGAGGAGCTTGGCAAGAGGCTACACAAATACACATGCTTCTCCCAGCTCTACTGAAGACATGTTGGGGTTCCTCTCCTCCATCTCTAATGAGGAATGTGGTACTTGAAATAGTATTAAAAACTACAACAAAACCCATAAATTAATTTAAGGTTCTTTTCTATAAAGGGAAGATTAGTATAGCTGATGCATATTTTATTGTCTCATATAAGAAACTCATAGATGTCTCATATAAGAAACTTCTTACTGCTTTTCTCAAATTTTGTATGCACACTTAGCAAGTGCTACATCAGGTCACTCATACCAGCAATGCACTGAGAATGTATTTAATACGAGGATACATCTGTCCTCTCATTAGGAAAAAATGTAGATGCCAAAAAATGACATTTAGTAGTTTTTTTAGTCCCAAACCCCACAGAATTAATGACTATTTAAAAATAGTCAAGATACAATTAAAAAGGGAAAAAAAAGGTTTTATTTAAGGTTACACTACCTCCTGAAAATGCTTGCTGAAAAAAGCTTTAAGGTACTTCAACTTTGCTCAACCTCTCACCCAGGTCCCGTTTTTTTTTTAAGTAGATCAGCTCAAATTAAATATGCTTAAAGAACTCTTGCAAATCCTGCTGTTATCTCTCTCTCTTCTATTTGGCTTCTCCTTTACTTTGATCAGACACTCCTTCCCCCTTGATTCTCAAGCCGTTCCAATAGCCTAGCTAAAAGCAAAAATGAGCTAGGAATGAAAGAGAATGCAAGACACTGCCCTGCAGAAGACAGCCAAACCCAAATAAAGCAAGCTTATTTTCTCTGCTTTTTAGTAAGCAGAGAAAATAAGTGTGATTGACATATGGCAACTCAAAAAAGTCACTCAGAGTAGTGTTTACTGAATGACCCGTGGAAGACTGAAAGCTGACAGAAAGCCAGGAAACATGTGGAAAAACAGAAGTTAGCTCAGTTAGCAGCAGTTATGGATTTGACAGGCAGAGCACATAAGCATCCATTGTGTCATTCACAACTTTGATAAATGAAAGCAATTTCAGCACCACTCATTACACATAGCAGCAAGTTATATTTAAAGAAAAAGAATAAGTAAGCAACTGGCAAAAAAATCACTATGATATAGTAAGCTTATGACTTTTCAGAAATGTGTTCTGCACCAAGCTTAGCAAAATTAGCATAAAAACATGTATTTAGCACTTTTCATATTACATATATAGCACTAACAAAGTGTTTGCACATAGGGGGTTGAAAACTTGACAGGTCTCAATATTAAATTAGTTGTGCTAACGTGTCAGCACTAAAATGTGCTCAATGACAATTTTAACAAGTGAACAAGAACACAAACATTTCTGTCGTTCTCAAAACCAAGCAACATTTCAGAATCACCATGACCATTGACAGTATATGATTGTTACTGCTAATGCAATTAGCATAATATAAAAAGTGAGGAATCAAAATGAACCAGTAAAATGGCACAAACAAGAACACTACATGTATTACCCCTTACATGAAAATAGCAATTGAGTACTCTTGCAATAGACACATTTTTATTCAAATAAGTAAAACCTCAGCAGGTAGAGGGAAAAAAAGCACAAATCAAAGAACAATTACTTTACCAGCATCCCTAACAGAAACTGTGATTTGTGCCCTTATAACATAGTCCTTACTTATATTCAGGATCTGGAAATTCCTTCAGCAGCCTTCTTTAAAACATTTAAAAAAATACAGTTTTGCAAAATACTGTAAAATTTTACAGTGTAAAATAATACATAATTTTGTAGTGCAACTAATTTAGGAAAAATGTTTGGAATAAAGTTTTTTTAGGTATATCCTAATGTAAAATCTGTAAATAATAATAGCATTACTATTACAAACTTATAAAGTTTACAAGATACTTACCAAGTCAGAGCTTTTAATTCTTGTATATATGAATATATTCATTGCAAATCTGTAATCTGATCACAGCATCATTCATTTGAAAAACTGACCTCTATTTCCCTTGAAAAATCTTTTATTTCATAATTAATCTGAAAGTTCTAGACAAGCTTGGCAAAACATAGAAATAAAGTTAGAAATTAGGTACTTGAAAAATTAAGACCTAATACTTTAGAAACCCAGAAAAACAATTTTAAAATCCGGTATCGTTACAAATTCTAATTATAAAAATTTTTTGTCCAAAAAGCAACTATTGGCTCAGTTTTAATAACATTTGTTAGTAGTAAGGGGAATAGAGTTCTTTATTTGTCCAAACATTTACAACTCCAATGTGGTATATCACTGAGCAAGAGGGGAACTAAAATCACCTCTGGTTTTGCAGCACTTGTGTCTGCCTCTCACCACTTGCAGATGACTTACAACTTCCAGAATCAAAGCCCCCTTGAAATCACTGGCTGGTGTCCCTTGACATTAATTAAGGGCAGAAGTCCAGTAGCAGTTTTATCTGTGCTTTGTAGCACTGGGAGTTAAGAGATGAGGTAGCAGATGGATCAATCAAATATTAGACAGGATTGTTCAATGTGTCTCAGCTTCAGCAAATTATTAATTACACTAAAGTAATCCAGAATTTTTAAATATGAAAAAATAGATTGCTATTGGGTGGGGGGTTTTTTGGTAGGGAATTTGTATTTTAAGAACACCAACTGACAGTTATTCTAAATAACCTAGATTAGGACATCAAGCTCTCGATGAAATCTCACACAAGTTAGCAGTCGCTCTGATAGGAAATTAGATAACTGAGACACCTTAGATCAGCTATGGGCAATCTTCCTCTTCTGGAACACACAAAGATTGGCAAAGAAGCTCAAATGCAAGTCTTGCGTGATTTCTTAAGCACCTGACTGGGTAAGCTAATGCAAAGAGTGGAGCTAATTTAAATACTGTTGTGATGGAGGAGACAGCTTGTCTGGAGAATTGTCATTGCTAACTGGCCCAAGCAACAACACCCCTCCCCTGCAAAAGGAGGTTACATGGACAGCTAATGCCATTCCCAAACTGCAGATTTATCTCAAGACCGAGATATAACAGAGGATGCAAGTCTTGGCCACACAAAGATTTGGCATGTATCACCCAAGGTTCAAAGGCAATGCTTGCATTCAAAGGCAATCCCACAAATACACACTTCTATGGTGGATAGGCCTGTAGACTTAGAATAATAATTAGCTCTTCATATGATTGCAAAACCAAAGTAAAGTTCAAGGAAAACAAAAATATGAACATCCATTAGAGGAAAAGTTTAAGAAAATCACCCTATTTTTCACTCTTTAAAAACACAGGCGGTCAAGAATGTGAAGAGGAAAATATCGCCCCTAAGAGTCTAGAAAATTACATGTTAGAGTAGTGCATTCTCAAAAACTCTGAAGTCACTTAATAAAACTTCAGAAGTTCTCAACTTCTTCCAGACTTTCAGTGGCAGAAAAGGCACAGCTGGTACTGCAGAGATACAAAGTGGTGACTTTTGGTTTTGGTGTGCTTTACTCAGACTACTTTGACCTGTCGGTGACAGAGCTTCTGGGAGATATATGCTTATAGAAACAGTGCTGGTTTTTGCTAGGCTATTCTAAAATTAGAATAGTAATAACCTCCCCTGCCACAGTCACACACACATTGCAGAACCTTTAAACTTCACACTACTTCAGTATAGGTACCTGAAAACAGTCCTAGTCTCACAGACGACAAATCAAACCCACAAGAACTTAGTGATTTCTCCTTAACTAAAAAAGAAGTAAATGAACCAGAAAGGATCACAATTCTCCATTTCCTGACTACAACCCAAGCATCATTACCCAGAAGCAAACAGGACACGTTTTGCTTCTCCAGTATTTTATGATGTCCCTGCATTTTTCACTGTGTTTGCTGACTGCTTGGACCAGGGACAGCTTACAAATGTTTTTGTATCTTTGCTTTCAGATGTTCACATATCAGTACAAAACAATTAAAACACAGCTTCTAAAGTAAAGGATATTTTGAGCTAATAACCATTTCTTATTGAACCATTGTCTTATTACAGCAGGAGTGAAAAAAAGTGCTGTAACTGAACCCATTATATCCTCTTCCAGAGGAAGTGATGACATCAGTTCATTGATGAAAATTAGTCTGCCCTCTTCCATAAGTTTTTTTCAAGTATGAATCAAGACTTGGATGCAACTAGGCTGTTCACTCAGAATACCAGATCTAAGGACTAGACAAGAAGTTGGGAAACGAAACTATTTAATACTCAGTCAAATCCTTACAGTGGGAAAAGTGTCTTCAAAAACTCATTGCCAAGTTCTCCTGTTGCTCTTAACTTCTAGCAACATCAGCCACCTCACATGTACAATCAAATAGGACAAATGCCTCCAACATGGTTTCAGTCAAGTATTGTTTCAATAAAGTATATTCCTAAGATACTGTCATTGTAAAACGAGGTATGTGAAAAAATTAAAAATGGCTTGTACTTTGATTTGGGGGTTGGTGGTATTTTTTGTTTCTTTGTCTGTTTCTGCTGTTTTGTTTTGGTTTCTTTCTTTCATTTCAAGTTAGGTAGGATATTTGAGGAACACATTTTTATTATTTCATGTATACATCTAAAAGAGAACTGGAAACAAACATCTGAGTGGTTCAAGTTATATGCATATCAAACACCTCAAAGTATGAGGTATGGAAAACTGGTCCAAAGTATATTGAAAAGCAGGTAAGTAAGGCAAATGAAAGAGAATTGCATAGATGATGGCACATCAAATGAGAGAAATAATTACTTCCTCTTGAAAATGTTTCTCAAGAGAAGACAAAATGCTTCTAGCTCCAGCAGCCATTTTGAAATTTATACTAGGAACAAACAAGCTACAACTGATGTTCTTTATAATGCCTTTTGCACAGATATGTTCTTTACATCCTCTCAGTCTTCTCCATCATTCAATTTTTAAGCTTCAGAAAAGAAATGGAAATCTCATCAGGTTTTTCAAGAAAGTTTAATTTCTTCCTTTTTCCTTCTGCACATGGTGCACCTCATTGTGCTAAAATATGCATTTTCTTCATCTGAAATCCTATCTTTAAGTCACAGTCAGTGAAAGAGTTGTCTTGGAGAGCTGCAGCTTTAAAACAATTTCAACAGCTACTAACACAAAACAAGCACAAAAAAGTTTGCTATGAAAAACTTATTACACAGCAAACTGAAATTTCAGCAACAAAAATCCTTTGTTACATACAAGAGTGTTATAATACAGTCCCGTTGCAGCCTACGGTCTCTTTAGATGCCAGACATATAAATCCAAGCTGCCCATTTTCAGAAGACTATTGCATTTGCCTAAAATTTACTCTTATTTTCAATTAGTTCAATGGTTTCAGAAAGCATTCATATCTTTCAAGATTTTACATATTAATCTATCTTCTATTTGTCCTAGCTAAAGGACAAGAAAAACAGGCAAAAACCACACTCATGGGAAAAAAACCCCACATTCTGAAAGGTATCTCACTCAGGATGCAGACACTCCAAGAAATAGAAGCCTTAGCAAACTTCTTTCTAAAGCCCTGAAAAACTAATCCCAACAAGACATTAAGATATGCCATTTACTTGTCCCATTTACTTGGGACACTAGCTTTTTCTAAAAGATTGTGGAAGAAGCATAATGCCTTCTTAAATAGAGCTGGGAAATTATATGGTACCTAGTAATAGCAATGCTGGATCAGATCTCAGGATGTGATAAAAGAGAAAGACACTCTAATGACACGCACACAGAGGGAAGGAATGCTACGAAAATAAAGAGCATGGACATTCTATTTTGCACACAGTTCAAGCCAATAGCTGCACCATTATCCTTCTTATCCACACTTATAAGATCTTCCAGCAAAATGCATGGGTTCTGTAACAGCACTATTCAGAATTAAGTACTTAATGAAGAATTAAGTAATTAGTTAATTAAGAATTAAGTAAAATGGCCCTCAGATAAGCAAGGAAAAGCTATGGCAGGACCAGATTTACCTGAGCTGTCCCTCAGGTATTCATTCATCATAACATATATACATAACATCCATCAGCACAGCTTTGTAGAGAGAAGCAGTTGCAGAGGAAGAGGCCACTGACAATTTACACTTTCTAAAAAGACAAGACAGAGCATGATCAGAAACACTGCTTTAAAAAAGCCTTAATTAGGATTAAAGGTAGCCTTTATCTATAATTTAGGAATAAATGGATTTGTCACTGACTTCTTTCACCAAAGAGAAGGAAATTTAAGAGGACATAAAAATAACATTTCCTTTACTTCCTTCTCCAGTTCATATCCACCAGACAAATTGAAGTGAAATGACAGACAACTGTACAGCAGGAATAAAGGCTGGAGAAAAAATACTCAAACAGAAGTATTTACAAAGATTAATATTTACAAAGATTATCCAGATGATCAACCCACCTACTCTGAGGTCTTCTGATGTCTAAATTCATGTTAATCTTAAGGGAGCAAAGAGGTATGAAAATTTTCATTCACAGCATGCTTCTATACAAGCTGAGGAAGTAAAATGGAAATGAAGTACCATGACTTAAAACAATTAATGAGAGAAAAAAGCAACAAAAAAGCAACAAGGCTACTTAATTCCTCTGCCTAGACATACATGTCAACCCTGAAAAAAGCCAAAGTCCACTGAATTTTTATTTTGCTCTGATAATAATAACATACAGTACTTAAACTACTACAAATAAGAACAACACTTGTTCTTGTAAAACAAATGAGTTTGAAGACCCTAAATGTATGCTTACCTGGCTGAAACTAATATTTTTCATTAAAATTTTAACTTGCAAGCCAAAACTTCTGTGACTGCAAATCACTAGTGTTTCAGTCCTTAATTTGGTAAACATTCTGTCTTAACATATCTTTCTTAAAAAAAAAAAAAAAAAAAAAGATGCCACATGAAATGACCATACACATTACAGAAATTTTACCACAGATTGGTACAGAAGGAATATCAGGAAAAGTTACCATTAAATTTGTAATTTTAAAAAAACCCAACCAATTTTAAATGTTAAGCACTATTGCTGAGGAGTTATAAAAAAAAAAATCCAACCTGCGCTGGTTGCATAGGAGTAAGTGTGAAGCAACAGCATGTTGGTTAGTCTCACCTGTTCTTTGTATTCTAATTATTTTTACATGAAAAATGTTTATTTACAATCAGTAATACATGAAGAGAATGTATTTCTATATCAAATGGCATGGCAGACAGCATTCCAAAAGGTTAATCATGTTCCACTGCATCCAATGGGACAGCTGCCATTTACCCGTAGCCCCGGTACTTCCAAGCGCAGTTCAAGGTCCCAGTACTTCCCTCTGCATTTTGCACTGTTTGGGTCCAACTCTACGACAGCTCAACTTTCCTTTGAAGCACTGCCACATCAGGGCTGTTTAAGAATGAAATCTGCTTGCCTTTAGGGCTTGATTGAGTTAAAGGGCAAAATCCTGGCTCCACTTGAAGTCAGTGGGCAGTGCGCCATTTAATTCAATTCGTCTACTATTTCACAGTGACCTTAAGGGTATACCAAAAAGCTTGTACCCATGTATCCTGCCTTTGCTTGCAGGAAAATGTGGTGGCACATATTAGCTCTTAACAGTAATGGCTGGTGGCAACTAGAATGCTTTCACTTTGAACATTCACGTGAAGCTCACAAGCATTCACAAAATATTACAGAACGGAACTGTAAACGCTGGTTCATCAACAAAGTTTATCTTCTGGTTGGGGATCAAAAATTCATTTTAAAATTTAGAAACTACAGAACAGACACCTGAGAAAACATTCACTTTCACTTAGTCTAGATCATTTCAAAGAAAAGGATGAAGCAAGTCATATTTTATTTCACCACAAGAAGTCCCATGGTTTTTAATATTAACTAAAATGTGGCTGCCCCAGTGCCAGATCACAAACATCCCAGGAGACATAAGCAGGACATATTTCACATTACGGCCTCAGCAGCCTGAACAAACTACAGTGGCAGAGGGTTGGATGAATGTATCACTTTGTGTATCACCATGGGCAGGTGCAAATCTGTAGGGAAGGTTTTATAAAAGCAATTAAGCAGTTAACAGAACAGTTGATCAGAAATTCTAACTGTGGTATATAGTTCATTAACTTAAAATTACTTGTAATCAATCGCACTCTTACTCACGTCTTTAGAAAACAAGATTTAAATGCTTCCAAATAAAATCACACAAATTTACAGGACTGTACCAATACCCAGTGGAAAACCCCAAATATCTTCCTGTGTTTTACTTCTCACACTCGAGTAAAGCCATCCATCCAGTGACAGATGCTGGGATGCTTGCAGCTCTACTTTTTTTCAATTCCCTTACATAAACAGTAATCTCTTTCAAAGTTAAAAATACTCCTTTTCCTTCCCAGCTAATGTATATGGGTACTTTATATCCTTATTTAGAAGCTTGGCAAGAAACACACAGGGAAACTGATTTTGCATAATGTCTCTCTCTTTCCTACTTTCAACATTCTGGCATCATATTAAAGATCAACTCAGTGAAGTCGACAGCAGATTATTTGTGTTGTATATTGCTTTCTCAGTTTTTGACTAGAAATTACATCAGTAATCAATGCTCAGAAAAATTGTTTCTACCATAAGCTTTTCTTCATACCCAAAATTTCAAAAATAAATACTAATAAAGGCTGCAGTTAGTAATTTCTATCTTAAGACAGACACCGTAGTATTTATACAGTCATTAAAAAACACTTCCCACTTATTTTCATCATGTAAAATGAAAATATATTCCATCACTGAAATTACAACACAACCTAGCTTCTGCTAGCTAGCCCAGGAGACTGAGAAAGGGGAATGCCAATTAATCCAATTACTGACAGAGAAGCTATCAGGATGAGTACTTATCAGGTCAGGTTCAAAAACAGATCAGAAGCAAGAGTGTTAAAAAAACAGAAAAGAAAAATGAAAAAAGAAAAAAGCTCACACTCCCTGTGCTGAGTAGCACTATTAAATTCAGATGCAGGGTTGTGTTTAGGTTGGACAGGCCCCAACAGTAGAACAAAGTCAGTCTGTCTTAGTACCATAACCAAATTCTACAAGTTAACAGCTTTTCATGAAAAGCTGCCATTTCAAAATGTCAATCAAACCTGAATATAAGTGGGAACTCCTGCAGAAATAACCAGCTGCAGGTTTGAAAAACATTTTTCACTGAAAGTGGAAACACAAAAGATGTTTGAATGAGATCTCTTTTCATTCCTGTAACAGTAGACGGTCATTTTCACAACATCAAGGACAAAAACACAAGACAAAATTGCAAATAATGTCTTGAAAGAACCATTTGCAGGGGTGATGAATGATTCAAGTTACAAATGACAGAATTATTGGTAAATGGAAACTCATTAATATGAAAAAGCTTCTCTTATAAGATTGCAGTTTGTCTCCACTTTCTCTCATTGTATCTGAATGATTAGGTTGTATTAATTTCATTGAGTGTTTAATATTGGCTTTCTCACCTTGAAGCAGCAGCTTGCACCAAGATCATCCGATTTGCAGCCTAAGTCTTTTGGGGGTTTATGTGTTTAGTAAACAACTGAACTACTTTCAGGTAATAAAAATGCAGATTCTAACAGAGAAACTAAAACTTATGATCTACCCATAGAGAAAACACAACTTTTCCAATTCAGTTCTGGACATACAAACATAAATAAGTCATATTTATTCAATAAACCAAGGGGAAAATATTATTTATACAACTGTACATAATGGAAAAGCAGCTTATCAAATTTAATTTGCTGTCCAAATATGGGCTTCATCAATTTCTTATTCAACAACTGGACCGTTATAGCAGTGATTTGTTGCACAAATTTCCACATTCAGTGTCATGAAACAAATTTAGTCAACAGGGAGATTTAGTGAAGAGTTAAAACCAGTATATAAGATTCCCCCCTCTAAAAGGTATCACCTGTAGCACCATTATCCATTTTGCTTATTATTAGCAAGTAATACAAGTAATTTGCACAGTAGATGAACATCTCATCATGTCTCAGAATACAGAGTATCAACATAGACATAGTGCCGTACACATATTTATCTCCTTCCAGCATGGTTTTCACTATGATCATGACATAAATGAGAAAATGTTAACTCTTTTGAATGACAACACCTTTATCTTAAATTATGCTTTCCACCAAACTGAAAACACATTTACATAAAAATCAAAAATGAGGATGTGATGAAAGAGCATAGTTATATTAAATGTAATTGAACATACTTAAGATGCAAGACTTTGAAGAGCTAGAAATAACATATAATACTTCAGCGGCATTCACTGAAAAATAAGATGCTACACAACATAAACTGAAACAACTTGTCACTTATAACCTCATTGTACTGCAATATCAGTTACATCATCCAGTTTCACACAACAGTACTGTTTTCTATAGAATACATTAATTTCTGATATCCCAAATCTTAATCTTCATATTACCCTGAACAGATACATATTACACTGTAATATGCATTTCTCTAGCTGCA
Organism: Haemorhous mexicanus; assembly: GCF_027477595.1. Lineage (NCBI taxonomy): Eukaryota > Metazoa > Chordata > Aves > Passeriformes > Fringillidae > Haemorhous > Haemorhous mexicanus. The sequence continues at coordinate 27,950,619 of NC_082343.1, forward strand.
GGCTGCAGCACACTACCACAGTTATCTTACAATTTTTCCTTACACTCAAAGTTCACTTCAGTAGAATCACAACAGAAATTTATCAATACTACTCCCAACAAGAAGGCAAAAAATACAGCAAGATTTTTTATCACAAAATCTTGTTCTTACCACTTGGTATCACCAACATTTGTTTTTAAGTAAGCTGGAGCATATACACTCAAATCTGAGGTTTTGGGGTGAATAATTTGGAGTATGAAAAAATAGCTGAAGCAAGATTAACTTGATCATAAAATGCTGCTACCAAGCCATTTAAAAACTGAGACAAAAAAAATAAAAGAAGGAAAGAAACAAACTGTGCCAAACCTAGTGCCTTAGCAAGCAGAGTGTTTTTGAACATTCTTAAAAGCATTTACTATTTACTTCAGGAAACAGCTTACAAGTCAAAACATGCTGGAGATTTTTTCATTTTGTTTTGCTTCGAGCTGCCAATTGTTAGTCAAGATTACTATTCATTTTACAGGAGTGTTAAGAATGCAAATGGTTAACAGTAGTATAAACTATATACTTGGTTTAAGTTTGAATGTCTAAAACTATTACACACTGCATTCATCTGCATTCCCTGTTTATGGGAATGAAATATGTAGTCATTTGAAGTCCACAATATGTATACTGTGTTTGTAATAACTGCAGATTTTACAAGCACATTATTCTTTCCATTAGGATTAAAACCTCACCGAATAGCAATTTGTGAAAGAATTCTAGCAGGGCCCTGAGCCCAGAACTCTGACCTCTGATGAGATGCTTGGCAGCAACAAACTCTAGGTCTAAGCAAAACATCTGGTTTGAGTTAGACTTCCTGAAAAAATAGCCCCTGTACTGGGGAAACTGGTATTCACTCAGCTTTGTCTATACACTTTGACTGACTGCAACACTGTTGCGGGGGGGGGGGGGTGGGGGGGTGGTGGTGTGAGGAAGAGAAAAAAATGCTTTGCCAGAATGCACGTCAATCACTGCAGACTTCTTGGTGGCCTCCACAGAGCCGGGCACTCACTCTAGGAGACACTCTACGCGTTTGTTCAAGCTTCTTGGGATTTTTGCTATTGTACTCCATAGCTCAATGTTTTTTTCAGAATTAGTGCCAGCTCTGAATTATCTAATTCAAAACTACAGTTGAGTTCAAAATATAAATTTTGCCTGAAGAAATAGTTTCTGCAGATTCTTTCTAAACAATAATTGTTTTATCATCATTTTTCTTAAAAATTTAGACAATCACTGTCATCATAAAATGAATGAGGATATTCCCAACAAAAACACAAACTCTCGCTGCCAAGAAATTTGTAAGAACAGCAACAGCTTTTGGTTGGCACCCAAGATCTTTCATAGGGAACACATTGTTACATGCAGTACCTAGAGATAAGAGTAGGACATAAGGGTAACTAAAGAGAATGCTGATACAGTGGGGTGGATGTCCTGAGCCTCCTGCTCTCAGACCTGTAATCAAAAAATGCTCCAGCAAGAAGGATAAGGAAAGGACAGAGCTGGTTCTTGCTACTCAGTTTCCTGAGATGGGCAGTAACCCAATCACAGGGTAGGTGAAAGTGAAGAAATGCACAACAATTGCAGGTTTGGCATTAGCTGCGCTTTGTTCAAGCTGGCAGCCCAGGTAAGGAGCACAAGAACAGCTTGGTGCGGTGGGTAGGACACAGCTTCACTTTTAGACATGACTGTCAAGAAGTATGTGGCCAAAACAAATTCACCAGCTTTTTTTTTTTTTTTGCAGGACACTTTGCATTTTTAAGCATCATAGTGAAGTATTCTTTAAATAGTTTAGCCATAATAATGAAATGGCCAGCAGTAGTTACTGAGACCTGTTACATTAATAGATACGCAACACAGCATTAAATATCTCATACAGGCTAGGGAAGCTCAAGGTAATTGAACTTGAAAGCAACAGATAGAGAATTTAATGGAGATTTCTGTCAACACATTCATCAATGCTGCATATACACACATGTATGTGTAAGAGATGTGTGATAAAATTTATCTATGCACAACTTTACTGTGTACAGAGAAATTTACCTTTAGGCACTACTGGTAGGCACTATTTATATTAGCTGAATACTTTTTCTGTACACTGTCTACTTAATAAAATGTATTGTGTTAAAAAAAGCATCAGAAAAATTTTCACCTATCTACTGCTGTATTTTATACAACTCTGTCATATAACTGTATATTGTTCATGTACTCATAGTTTATTTTCTTCCTGTGATTGCTAAAGCAATAATATTTTTATGCCTGTTCTAACAGTAACTTTACACTGGAATTAAATATCAATTTCTACTTTCCACCTCCAAATTTTTAAATTAAATGTCACTGATATCAACCCCTTGCATTCAGGCAAGATGCAGCCACCAACTCACAAAGGGACATTTATAAAATAAGCCTTGCTTGTTTGAACTGCAACACTGCCATCACTGGAGTTTCAGCTGGGAGACTTAAATAAATAAAAATAAACCAAAGTAATAAACACCATGTTTTATGGAGCTGCACAGAATTAAAAAAAAAAAAAAGAAAGAAAAAAAAAAAGAAAAAAAGAAAAGAGGTCCTCCTGGCAAACTTGAAATATTAGACTGAAAAGCTGCCTCTCTCATTCCGGAAGACTTCTGGCCCCCACTCCTCACAGCCATTTATGAAGGACAGTCAGCTGTGGGCAACAAAGCCACCCACATAAGTGCCCATTATGCCCTTTGGAGCTGCAAAGAGATGCCCTTCTGTCCATGACTATATAGAAAACAAAACAACATTCCAAAGTAAGGCAACTTAGGAAATTTCTGAGTGCAACACGAGTAATGAATCCTACAAATATCTCAAGCACACAAGGCAGGTGGAAAAACAAAGCTTCTTAGCCCAAGGCTTTGTAATGTATGGTTCTCTTCTCCATGGAGCTAAATTTTTCTACTACTGATGAGATTCCAGTGGCCCTGTTATACAAATGTATGCTATGAAACAGTTTTTTTTGCTTTTGGAGAAATAAATCACATATGTCCATAGACATCAGTTTTCTGGAAGACTGAATATAATTTTAGAATCATCACCATCAGCTGGTTGACAGCAATAAAGACAACATTCACTTTAAATAACCCTGAATTATATACAGTTGAGTAAATTTAAATTTGTTTTGCTTTAAGGTCTTCCAAAGTTGAAGCCAACATGCTGAACAAAAATATTAAACTATCTATAACCCTGTGTCAACATATGATGCTACTGGGAATGGTAAGTGAATTAATTTTCCAAGGAAAATTAATTACTTATGACTTACAGTTGTAAAAGCAAACAACGTAACTCTGGATTAGGGCACATTAATTTCTGTTTGGAGTAGCAATTAAATTAATTTCATATAATTCATGGTATGTAATGGAAAGCAGAACAAAGATGAAATCTTAGACAATGACTGACACAGAAAAAAGTGTATATTTATGTTCCTGATACAAAAATAAAGGTCACAGATATTAATCACTGTCTAGCGAAACACGATTTTAGTTTCTAAAATGATTTTTTCAAAACTGTTTGTTAGGATAAGTGTTATTAGCAAGATAAAAATCTAAAAAGCAACAAATTACAAAACATCAGAGAAATCTTGCATGATACAGTCTCTGAAAAAAGACAACAGTTTTCAGTGATGTCTGTTGAATGACATAACTGTCACAAAATTATCATGAAGAACAGAAACACTAACTTAAATTCCTCCTGCATTAATTCAAGTTCATCTTACTTCTTACTCTTCAAGAGAGAAGAAAAGTTTGATCACAGGTCCAATATTAAAGCAAATATGTACATTTGTATAAATTTTATCAGTTACATTTTATAGTAAACAGTTAATGAGAAAAATTAATTAATATTTACTATTAAGTAAATAATTAGTAAATATATGAAAGAATTCTATTAAGTAAATATATGAAAGAATTCTTTCAGCATTCCATAATTTGGTATTCCTTAAAACTACATAAAAATAATTATTTTATGAATTTCATTGCAAAACATCAAGTTCTTACTTTAATATCAACCAATGAAACCATATATATTAGTAAAGCATTTATAATTTTAAAGTATCATAAGAATTTTAATTGCCACTTCTGTTCTCCTGCTGAAAGAAAGCACAAATTTATTGTTAATTTCAGATTTTTGGGTATCAAATCAATAGCTGCTGTGCTACAAACTCACATGGAATCACTCAAAAGCATGATAGCATTAGTATTTTTCCTTATGAGTCAAATGAATATACTGTTAATTCATGAAACCAAAACAACAGATGCAACAGATGACCACTGCACAGCAAGCAGTAACTATGGAATTCCAGCAACAAATAATATTTACATTCGCACTGTTTAAACTGGCCCCCCACACACACTCAAAGCAAGTGATTCACATCCCTACTGACACTTTTACCTGACTTCAGGCACTAAAGAGATGTTTTTATTACAGTAATAGTTTGAACAAATTCATCATTATAATATTTATACTAAAATCTGAATACAATTAGCAATAAAACACCTTAGAAATTAATTTACTTCACAAAAAAGATAACTGACCCTGAAACACAAAATTCACAAACACAAACAGCTCATAATGGGTACAGGTAATCTGCAGTTCTGTTCTTTAATATTTTTAAGACTGTCTCAAAAATATGAAAAACTTCAGTTATGAAAATTTAACTGACACCTAGACAAAAGGAGCTGAACAATTCTTCAGTGCTAAACTTGTGTATTTTCACTTAAAGTTATTAAACACTTGAAATGTAAACAGGAAACCCAACAGCATCTCATGCTTTTCAGAAGCTGTTCAATCAAAATACTTTTACAAAGACAGACTTCATCATCATTTCTGTTTCAGCTTTTAGTCAACCAAGTCAAAACAAGCTTTTCCAATCCAATACACAGAGAAGCCATATCAAGCCGAGTTGCAGGATCCCAGCCTCACAATTCCCATTTTGCTCCTCTTGCCACTTGGCTCCCCCATAAGAATAGTCTTTCAAAAAGTTTAATATGCCTGGTGGATCTTCACTCAGGAGGCCTGCCTATGTTTGAATTAGCTCTGCCCAAGAACATGTATAAAACTGGAAAAAAAAAATCAAACTGAAATATTAAACAGGCTTGCAGACAGGTACCCGACATCTGGGCATTTCTGCTCACAATTTTCTATGTGCTGCTTTTATGGAGGTCTGGAAGTAAAGAAGCTTCACACCTATTTATCATGAACAATAACACATTTCACTTTAACCCTATTACGGCACGAATCACAAGTCTGTTGTCATACAGTGACAAAAAACTTCCTAACAAACTTCTGCCAAGAGAACTGGTAATTAAGCAATCAGAAACAAACTGACAGGGAGGGCAAATCTGTCCAGCAGCTGTTTCCTATCAACACGCTTAGATCATCCCACCTCAGTACACTAACACTTCTGGAGCTTCCCTACTTTTCCTACAACCTCAGCAGCTCTGTAAAAGCCCACATATGCAGGTACAAACTCTCTAACAATAAATAGCAGCATTGTGAGAAGGGGATTATTAGCAGTAATGTCTAAAATTTACCTGCATTTCAAGTTGCTTACAAAGGCACATCTCTGACAAGTGTTCAAATGCTGTCCACAGTGCATTTTTGGTGACAGCAGCAAAAGGAGATGCAGTCCATGGGCAGCTTCATGAGTGACATGTGCAGATGGAGTGATACCACTGTGCTCTTGCACTCTTTGTAAATACACATGCACACATTTTGCTTCATTTCCTTAAAGGGGCAGCATCTCACCTCATTGAGCTGGCATGTTTTCCTGGAGATGCCAGTAAATACAGTGTGCTAGCTAAAATCACTAATAACGCAACAGTTATTTCTTTCTATATCCCTTTGTTTTGTTGCAAATGGCTGTAATAGACTAGCAAAAGTTTATTGTGCTTTGCTGGCAGAACATTTGATTTCTCTTTGCCAGCCAGAGAATAGGTAGATGCAACCAGAGAGACTGCCAAGTTACAGGATATATAAACCACTCCTGGCAGTCAGCAGAACTGCTGCTGAAGATTAAATTACACAAACTTGCCAGAGGTGCAACTTACTTGGAAAGCATTCCTAAGTTTTGTGCACCTACTTCAGCAGGGCGGGGAAACATCCAAAACATTATGGGGTTATTACCTCTCCCTGGCAAAGCTGTCTGCAAAGACTTTGCTCCCATTGGATATCAGATGGCTTGGTTCACAGAGCATTACTTTACAAAATGAAAAGCTCATAACTTACCCTAAAAATGATGTTGGGCAAAGAGCACGTGTGATTTTTTTGTTTGCTTTCCTCACAGAGCTAATATTTCATCACTACTACAGGAAAATTAAGGATTCCATGTGCAGTGCTAAAAATCCTGTATTAAGCACAAACCTATTCACCAGCCTATACATGCATTTAATTAAAGAAATAAATACACCTTTTTCCTTATTGACAAAACACTGGATTTTTGGACTGCTCTTAATATTTTATAGGTACAGCCACTACACCCTATCCCTCATAAAGTTTTTGTAAATCTTAAAAGCTTGAGTACTTGTCTCCCTCTTCCACAAATTTCAAGGCAAGCAATCACTTGCAGTATGCAGCAAAAACACTCAGCGACAATAATCTCTTTGCAGGAGACTACAGGTTCACAGGAGAGGTTTAAGTTTCCTTTGTTGAAGAGCAGAGCTAAGAGCACAGTGAAATACTATGCTGCATGTCCCTGTCTTTAAAGTCCCAGTGAGTTAATTCAGAGATGAGATTCAATACAGAAACAGCCCAGAATTTGACCAGTTACTTCTTTTTTTTTTTTTTTAATTTACAATAATGGCAACATATCCTTTAGCCTATTTTTAAAATTTATGTAAGTATAGCTAGTTTCTTTCATTTCAGATTCCAGTCCACTATATCTCCTTTTATTAGGTTTTTCAACTTAAGGTACATCCATAAGCAGCCAGCTGGCATACACTGCCAAAAAGGAGTGATTTACATTTATTACTAAGTTGTTTGATTACTGCAAGATAACACATAACTCAGTGTTGGTATTCTCACCCTTAGACTTTGCTTTGTTTAAGCAAAGATTCTCTGTAGGCAACCACTTCAATTTAAGTACAGAAAACCATAAACAAGCTAATGAAATTCCAGTGTTATCCAAAGAGGTTCAGTTCTTTGCTGAACTGTATGTGTATACTCAGTGTAGTAACACAGAAAGAATGCTGAAGCCTTTTGTAGACAGGCTGTTCAGCTGGATGTTGAAACCTGCAACCTACAATTCTGACCAGCAAACAACATTCCTGCTGAACTGTGTTTCCACAGGAGCTATGTGAATCACACAAAATAAAGCACTGCTCACCTAATAAGAAGCCCCATTTTCTTAATCAAAAAAGTCTAAGTTGAGAATGCATACAAACTTGTTTTAGTAAGCTTAATACAGCAAGCTCAAGTTTAAGGCTGTTTTGACAATCCCACCTCAGAGGTTTAAAAGAAGACACTCATGCACATCATGTCATCAAACTCTCACATCATACATGAGTGATTCTTCTATGCTATCCAAGTAACACACCTAAATTTTCATACACTGTATGGGTCAATCAAGAAAAACCCCCAAAATAAAGAAAGAAGTGGAATAAACTCCTTAAATATTCAGTGAAAAACACACTCTCCTGAAAAACAAACCGGCTCCAGTACTTTGCTTCATGCTATTAAATAAAAGTGTACTACATGAAGAAGATATACCCAATATTTATCAGATACCAAGAAAGATACAAAGTCTCATATATATCACCATTTAAAGCTGTGTATCTATTCTAAGAAAAAAAAGAAGGTAAGAGTTTTCTCAAACCAAACACTGATTCTTTGTGATGACCAGTGTTTGGATTCTGAGAATTTGTTTGCAATCACTATTAGTAGTTACCTCACACGTTTTTTTTTGTTAGAAGCTTTCTACTTAAACACAAATTTCCAAGTTTTCATTACTAGAGAAACAATACAAGATTTGCTTTACCCAAAAAAAACTACTGAGTTCTCTTTGCTGGGGTTTTGTAAGAAGAGACAAACAAATAAATACCTGCAGTGCAAGGGACAAGCCAGATGCTGTTGCAGTAAAGAGAACAGAAATAATGCAGAGAGTTTTTCAGCCCACAGCTAAATCAGGCTGACCCAACTACACCTGGTCCTACTCCTACACTTAGAGGTATCCCTGAGGTCTCCCCTTTTGAAATCCCTGTATTTCTAAAATGTTACTATAGTTCACCTCTCAGGTATCTCCATTGCATCAAATACACAGTCAGATTGTCTCAAGCAAATAATATGCCTGATGGGTGTTCACCAGAGAAATAAAATTTTAACTAGCATTGCTGTCAAAAGGGAGGTTAATAATGTCCCTCACAAAAGAGGGTTAATAGCTCTCCTGTTGCAGAGGGACCACCTGGAAGTAAAAAAATATCTCAGCAGTGATGATGCCATTCACAGACATCTTTTGAGGGAGGAAGACAACTAAAGAATGCAACAAACAAGAAGGGCTACATGCAATTTCAGCCACATGCAGGAGAGGCCACTAACATCTCTCCACCACTGTCTATCAGTTGCCTCTCACTGGCCTTGAGACAAGGAAGGAAGCACCCAGGCAAGGATGGCCCGCAATAGCAGACAGCATTCTACACAGTCTTCCAGGAGAAAGAAAAAAGCTCCTTCCTCTCCAGCTGAGAGACATCCTCCAGTGAGATGCCTCACTACTAACTAGCTGGCTGTGGATTTTAAAGTGGCTTATATCTGGTCTAACTAAAGAGAAAGTATATCTGATTAAAATCACTCTCTCAAGTTGCACTGTCATTTACCAAAACATACTCATCTTCTCTGGGGGAAAAACATTCTTTGGGGGAAGAACAAAAATCAAATTGCAACTGAAACAATAAAACTTCCTGCAGGTAATAATCAAATGCAAAAGCAATGCACTCCAATAACAAGAGGACCATGGAAAGGAACCTGGACAGGGGGGATAAAAAGACATTTCCAGATTCAGTTATAATCAGACACCCTGATTAGGCTTTATGAAATGCTCCTTTATCAGGACCTTCCAGCATTATACAGAAAAAAACCCAAAAATTAGCTCAATCCTTTTTTATTTCTTGAGGGAATGCTATTTTGGAGTTTTATTTACAGATTTTATTTATTTGACACAAAATGTTTCAGGTAAATTTGTAATCAAGTATTTTCCCACTTCAGATGTCACAGAACTACATATAATATCCCTTACATCCTTTTAGGATGCTAATTTTCCAAACATGTTCAACAGTGAAGATGTTACCACACCCAAAAATAGATTCTGATCAGATTTTTGGACTCCTGAAACTATAAAGATCAAATAGGATGGTGCTTTTTCAAGACCAGACATAGTACATATTTTTTAACATTACACAGAATTTGTCAAAAATTCTAATCCTACAACACAGATCACATATTTTGTTCATAAGCTACAGATGAGTTTGACCTCCATCTCTTTCTCTAGAGGTTACTGGCTTTTTTAGGATCCAGGGATTTTGTACATCAAATGAACATCAAAAGACCAACCAAACTTAACAAATTCCTTTAGCTCTATTTCTTATTTCTCTGCCTTTTAATACAGATTCAGGTTTTGATGTTTTACAAGTATATTAATTTAATTCCCATCTTTACTATGATGAAAATTTATGCTTAGTGCTGCTTCACTCACACCTGAAAAGCTGGATTTTTATTTGAGAGTAAAGATTTTTTTGTCTTCTTATTAATTTTCTTAACTCTGAAATTCAATTCCCTAACCACAATCTTTGTGAAGCAGCTTTGTTCTCAGCTCTTATCTATATCTTCCAAGATCCTTACATCTGCAATGGTAATTCATCGCCAAAATTCAGTGTACAGCATAATAAAGTCTTGGGCCACTAACTGCTTCTCCCAGAATAGAAATTTAGCTTTGGACTGGCATGGGGAGGTGACCAGGCAAATATATTCTGTATCAGGCAGAATCTGGGCATCATCTCTTCATGCTCAACTACAGAAGAAATCATACTAATATGGCCTGAAGGTGATAAATTAATTTTGGCCAGGTTCCTGTCTGGGAGGAAAGAACAATTTTTTCCTAATGAGATAAAGATGAAGGAAGACAAGGACCTTTAGGCAATTGGAATTTAGTCTGAGAGAGGCTCTAATAAATCAGGTTGTGCTTCTCTTTGTTTAAGGAAATACCTGTTAGGAGATCTGGAGCCTGTTTATTTTTCTCTGACAAACTTGATTTTCTTGGCAGTGCACAAACTCAGCATCATAAATTGAAATGAGAATAAAAACAGGTGGCCAAGTTCAAGTTTCAATTCTTTCTTTTTCTTCATCTAAAATAAGTAAACAAATCCCAGCTGATGGGACTCAATTTACACAGATCTCCTGCTACTTGGAAACTTGCAATTCCATATCCAAAGTATCCACACCCAGATGAGCAGATTTGCTTGGAAAAGTTGCATCAGAAAAACTAGGGAACACCAATATTCTCATAAATGTGCACATGAAATAGCAAGAGACTAGATAGGAGGGATCCAAAATCCCATGGAAGTAGCAACTGGAGAAGATGCAGCCCTTTCGCTCAATTCTCTGTGTGGCACACACTCCACAGACTTTGGGCAAGCTCATATTGTTAGCAGTGGATTTAGCACATGAGCACTTCACTCTCCTGTAGCCCTGCTGACAGCAGCAGAGCATCTCCTGCCCAAAGGGGTCACTCAGCTGAACACACACTCTTCCTGTACCACAGACTCATTGCAAAAGCTACAGCCTCCATCAGGCAGATTCTGCTTCACCAGTCTCTCACTTCAGCCTCTGAGAAAAGACAAATTATTTTCTCTGCCACTGCCTTTCAAGCAGAGTAGTTTGGGACCTCTGGCTATCCTAAACTGACAGAGGCCATGTCCCAAGTCAGTGAGGCTGCTGTGAAGGCAGCTGCCCCAGCTCCACTCCCCAACAAGCTGTGCACTGCTGCCCCTCTCCTATGCCAACACAGGACATCATGTAGCCACTACAAACCCCACAAAAAGACTGGGGCACTTGGGCAGGAGTACCAGAAAAGGCAGGACCATGCCCTCAGGGAGTTCACTCTTTTATCAACACACAGAGAGCGTGCAACCATCCCTCAAGAAACCATCATGTTGCTTGTGATATACAGCTTCCATGGTCATGGGCAGCAGCACAGTCCCAGCCTGCCTCTGCCTAATTGCTGACAGACTAATCACTACCCCTCTTTCAGGACAAGAATGCCAAAACCTGTATTTGTCAGATTCTTAGATATCAATTTCAGGGTGTTTAAGAAAGGAAAGGTCATATTTAAAGGCTAGGTTTAAAGTTACAATAGGCTAAGAAAGCAACCACCTCTGTGAAAAGACTGCTGTATTTCTGATCTAGACTGTGCACTGCATATTTCACCATAGAAATTAATAAAAAGCTGCAGCCAGCATTTAGATTATAAATTAAAAAGCAATAAAACCTTTCAAGTTGTCTTGGATATTATAAAATTCTGTACCTGAAATACTCTTTATCTGATGGATTATATCAGCCATTACTCTGGGACTCCCTGTACAACAAAACAGCTTTTTCCAGGCCTGTCCTCTGAGACACCAGCAAGTGGCTGTCTCTCTAAAAGACAAGACAGAAAAGCTTAATTCCTCTTCTCCTCCCATTCCCTTCCTGTGCCACAAGAGAGCTGTCATGCCCAGAAGGCAGCAAACCTTCTGACTTTGCTTTCAAGAGTGCAAATTTGCTTTCAGTAACGTCACTAAGATCCAGCACTAGAGAAATTTATGTATCTTTAACAAGCACACTATAGCTACTGTAGTGATTCTTATGAATTCCAACACGACTTGCAGCTACCTCAGAGATTTATTCAAACCATGACAAAACTTAAAAATGTATATAGCTGGGAATGACCAGGATTTGAGGTCTACCTCTATTATCCTAGGCTTCTAGGATTTATTTTGCTGAAATTTTTATCTAACCAATTTGGACAATAACAAATGACACAGTTGGGCATTTACTCACAACACACCTCTAGTGGATCAAGAAGCTTCTCTGGAAGGGCCAGGAACATGGTTCTTACCTTGCTCTCAATGAATGAAAAGTAAATGACACCAGCTTCAGTCCCTGAGACTGCAGTGAGCTGCCACAATATTGCACACTGCAACACTCATCTCATAGTATAATGATCCCAAAACCATATGACCACCACCAATTCCACGTCTTTTTGCTTTAGATGGATGCTTGTACAATGTCCACATGAGCCACAGGATGATATGCATTTAAATCAGTGTCTTCTAGACACAGCAATGCAAGCTACTAATACTTAAGAATTCACAGTACACTGCAAATAGTATAATATTCCATCTTGGAACTATTGTTTCAAAAAAAATCAATCAACTTTTTAAAATGCTGACACAGCATTTCAAGGTTATTTTTTTAATACTTCTTTCCTTAAAACAAGGATGAACAAAAATCTGTATCACTTCCCATTATTTTTGTTTCAACATATCACTGCTACTGTTATAAATTAAAGCCCTAGGTCTCCACAAGTAGGGGAATCAACTACACTTCGGATTGAAGCTCATCATTTTGCCAGATGACCACACCCATATTTATAGCTGCCACCATTAAAGCACATTTTTACTGAAATCTGGACACACATGTTAAAGAAATCTACAGTGTTTCAGCCCTTCAATGCAATTTCCCCCAAAGAGTATGGTATAATTCATACCAAAAGATTATTTAAGTTAGGTTTACCAATAGGTTTGCAGTTAGCAAGCAACATGAATAAGTTCTATCATCTGTGGTAATACAAAAGCAGTTCTGAATTCTACTTTAATCAACTAAAATACTGACCTCAGTTCTGTAAAAACAAAACAGGGCCTACATTTGTTGGAAGATTTTCTTAACACCTTCTCTTTGTCACACCACCTTTAGCAGTGTCAGCAAAAGAACCTAGGCTGCTAATTGCATTCTATCCCATTACCGCTTAGGAGCTGACCTGAAAGAACAGATCCACACAGTTCTATGCTTTCTATCCTGAATTCTGCTCTAGTCTTTCAAATTCTCTCTCACTCCACAGTTTCAAAAATACGGAGAAAATCTTATGCCATATTGTCTGGGTTTTTTTGTTGTCGTTGTTTCTTTATTTGGTGGGACTTCAGCACATGCATAAATGCTTTCCTGAATCTATGCCATTATGCTGTAAAATGACAATATCTTATGTACCACTTCCTAACATAATATTCTTTGTAAAGAAACTTAGAAAGGAAAAGTTTCTTCTCAGAAATAACCTACAAAAATGTATAAAACTCACCACTGTCAAACATTTTCCAATTCAGCTTTACTAAATGAAAAGCTTCAAAACAAACCCTTTTATTACAAACTTCTAAAAAGGAATGCACCTCATAGTACAAATTAATGGCTTCTAAATGGAGGATCAATATCTCATTGTATTTTACACAAAGAGCTAAAACCCCATTGCTGTAACAATACAGAAAAAGAGAAAGGTTTACAGATCAGGTTACCTGTCTGATTTGATGTTTTTAATAGACTATACATCTGGCTACAGCCATTTCAGAGTCTCAATCACAATCATTAAAAGTAGAGATTAAAAAAAAGGCAGTTTATGACTTCTAAGCATTTACTAGCATTTCATCAAAACTGAAAATGTCTTTTAAAGGAGACATAACCAGTTGACAATTAAAAAGCAGCATTTTGGTGTTGCTCTATATCATGACAGATTACTTAGATTAAATGATACAGGTATTATCTTACCTGATACATTCCAACTCCTATGTGTTTGGGCTCGATTTTCACTAGCTCAGCTAATGGGTCTTGGACGCGTCTAGCTATGGACACTGAAAAACAGAATAGGAAAATAGCTATCACTTTTCTCTGAAAAATCTGAATCATGGAATTGCTTTTGCTAGGGTGTTTTGGGTCTTTTTACATCTTCTATGCATTTAATTTTTTTTTAACCTGGAAATAGTCAATACCATAGCAGAATCCTTTTTCATTGCTAGACAAGGACATCACATTTACATTTAACAAACTTTTTATTTGAGTAATTCCAGAAAAGACCTAGGGACATTTTAAACTGCAGTCATGACATTTAAAAAGTTTTTCTGAGCCACAGAGTTAATAAATAAAACTGTGTACACTGTATTTTTCCCTTTGTACCCATACTAAATGCACATGTAACATTTAACATTAAACTCTGTAAGAACCTTTAACCTGAAATCACAGACATGAAAAAACAAATAAACATTTTAAAAAATAACAGTATCTGTTCACAGACTTATTTACCTAATACAGTATTTTCTAGGGTATGTATCAGATATTTCTGTATTTATCTAATTCAACCATAAAATTCACTGCTGACTTTAAAAATCGTTCTTGGATTTTACTATCTAAGCTGCACACCAAAATGCATCAGTTTGCAATCTGTCACCCTTATAACCCCATTTAGAAAAACAAAAGCAATTTCCAACATTTCTGATGCCATTAAGAGCATATAGGAAGAACCTTTGTTCTTCTAAATCCAAATGTTGAATCAAGACTGCATTTTTGAAGGCAGTATTTATTGAGAAACCATTTGCTTACCAAAATCTCAGAAGAAAAAACATATTTCCAAACATCAATTCATAAACTTGGTCTGATTCTGCAGATATTGGGTTGTATTCAGTATTTGCAACTGTGCTCCTTCCCACATATTTAAAACTAGGGGAATTCTATCTACCAGTATTACATCTATAAACTCTTTTTTTTCTCCTGACTTAAGACAAAGCAGGTTAGCTGGCTCTTAACATTCATTCTACTTAGTGAAGTAAACACTAATGAAAAACAAAAGTGTTTAGAGGGATTCCAAAAATCTTTCCAAATAAGGACCGAAGATCCTAAAGAAAAGCAAACCAATAAGTAAAACCCTCAACTCCAAGCATCCCCACAAAAAGCAAAACCCAAAGCTAAAAAACAAACAAAAACAAAACCTATGCCAACTCAATGAAAATTAAGAACAAAACAAACCCCTGCAAAAATAAAAAAAACAAACATAACAATGCCTGACCTTGTTGCCAAGGCTGTTTTTTCTACCACATGCACTTGTGCAAGAATAAGAAAAGTGGGACCAAAGAAAGCTGAGGCCTTTAAAAGCTATATCCACAATCACACCCACAGCACACCAGTCATTTCAAGAGTGCTTTACATTTAAATACATTTTTAAGCAAATAAGGAGAGGGTTAGAGGAAGAACAAACAGGAGTCAGAAGTAAATATATATATATATATATATATATGTGTGTGCACAGTGGTTTGGTCAGCAACACAACATTGAAGCAGGAATACTTGAAGTATATCTGGTGTCCACCAGCTGATTTCACACACACGTGTATGAAAACATGAACATGGTTTTAATTATCATATATATAAAATAACCTATAAGCCCCTTTACTGCATCACAGCAGTGATGTATTCATCCACAGAGGTGTTTAGGTTGGACACACTCCTGGAGAACATGGGCTGCCTTCTCTAACACCCCTGCTGAAACAGGGTTTGCTACAGCAGGTTGTCCCAGATCACGCCAAGCTGCGTGGAGACTTCACAACCTGCCTGGTCAATCCATTCCAGTGTTGGCCACCCTAGCAATAGATAAATGTTTTCTTGTGTCCAGATTGAATTTGCTGCATTCCAGTCTGCGCCCATTGCCTCTTGTCCTAACAGTAGGCTCTACTGAGAAGGGTCTTCTGCTCTCCTTTACTCCCTCTCATCAGGTATTTAAAACCCTTTTCAAGTTCCCCCTGAGCCTCCTTTAGGCAGAGCATTTCCAGGTTTTTTTAGTTTTTCCTTGTATGAATGGCGCCCCAGTCCTTTACCATCCTTGCAGTTTAATTTAATTAGCAACCATCACTACTGCAGGGTGTTAAAGGCTTCACAGCATTTCAGAAAAGGACTTGACAAAACATTTGTACCTGAAGCCAAAACAGTAGCCAGAGATATGCAGGCTCCTCAAACCACAACTGCAAAGTTTATCAATTAAATGTTGCACTAGAGACTTCACTTTTAAAGATTTGCACTGTTAAATGCACAGTTAACATGAAGTTCACTGCTCGGTCATGCAAGACTTTTCATATCCTTTAATATCCATTTTAACATGCTGACAAAGGCACTTTGCTAGCTAGGCTCAGAAAGCACTGTGCTGGTGACATCTGATATGCCTGCTTCTCTGATAGAGAAGTTCTGAATTCAAAGACTATCACGTATGCCTTCTTGTCAAAAAAAAAAAAACAAAAACACAAAAAGTTAATCAGTGTAAGTACACCAGTTATAACTTACATGAGTGCAGTTCACTGACAAAATGCTTCCCTACAACAATAATTCATATTAATTACTTTGAAATACTAGTCACCACCACCTGACAAAAGTGAAACAAAACACCAGTGAAAGTAGTATTGATCCAAACCAGGAAACATTTACAACAATGTATTTCTTCTGAATGCACTGATGCCTATGCATAGAGACTATATTTGTCCTTCAGCAACCATCACTAAACTCATTAAACTTCTTTAATACCCATACAGTGTTTTAGGGAATTTTTTCTTTTTTGGTTCTACCTAATGAAAAACTATTTCAAAAGTTACATTTTAGATAAGCTGAGAGCAATTATCTCTCACTGTCCACTTCTCCTTCCATTATATGTCTTTTAAAAAAGACAACCATATGGATAGGTTGATACAGGAATTTTCCAAGCACAGCTTTCTCTTGGGAACATTCAATTAAAAAGTAAAATTTAGACTCTTTTTGTCATATTAGCTTGGTTGACAATGCTGTCATATTCCTAGGAGACTTTCAGTGGAGGCGTAGGACCTGATCCAGCAAAGCACTTCAGCACAGATGCATGTCAGAATTCCCACCGGAACAAGCACAACTATTCACACGCCTAAAGTTACAGAGCCATTTAAGTGCTTTCCTGGATCAGGCCTAATAGTTACAATATCGAAGCAGGAAGATCAGCTAACAGCCAGTTCCACAATTAAGGATGCAGCTCCTATGGTCAATACCAGCAGGAGAGCTGACCTGCCTAACTTCCACTAAAGCCACAATTTCACACCAGAACTTTTCCAATTAATAATAAAAGAGAGCACAGTAGGAAAAAGGAAAGAGTTGTCCACATACTCTCTAGGCAGAAATTCAGTCAAGGTTAGCATCTACTGCCTCTTGTACAGGTCAACTTGTTTATTTTTTGCTGGAGTAGGTGCACACTGCAATAGACGGATCTTTTCTGGAGGCAATGAGGCTCCACTCTGGCCATTTGATCCAAGTGGCTGGACTCTCATAAAACAGGTAACAGTACTACTGAAATCATGAGGGCTCTGCAGAAGTGTTAGGTCTACTACCATGGAGCAGTGACAGCAAAACCTGATGGCCTGGCATTTTCTTATTGAAAACTATATCAAGACTGTAAAATTTGTTTTTCATTTTCAACTATCTTACACTGGGTACATTTTAGAGACCACACATTTTTAGAAGACTAACAATGAAACAGGTAATGCATTCTTACCTCTGTAGATATTAAGGTATTCTTCACTTTTGCTCAAGCTAAAAAAGATTACATGATATTATGATATGCAGGGCAAAATGAGAAAACCAGATTTCTCAAAAGTTATCAGCATGGCCACACATGAGAAGTCTGAGAGATGCTTCTATTAAAATATGCTAGTCTAAGTAAAATGTGAAAAAAACCCTAATCAATATTAAAGAGGGTATTAAAATCAGGATGACATGACCCTCTATAAGAAAACCACTACAAGACTTGCACATCCCATAAATGCAAAGCTTGGAGTTGTGAATTAGGATGAAAATATCATTGCAACACTTGGAAAGGCAGTAACATACTATGCTACCTTTCAATAAATTTATTTAAAATCTTAACACTTGAAGGGACAGAAAGGTCAAGGTGGTCCCCTGACTTCAATGTAAATGTATTTCACACTGAAGTGCAATGAGAAATAAAGATTACAGCAAGCATATTTACCGTAATCCTGTCTTGTCATTGGATAGGACATATTCTGCCATTTCATTAAAAAAGCAGTTTAACTGCTTGGAAGTCTCAATTCACTCCATACTTTGGTTATTTGACAAGACAAACCCAGGAGACAGTGGTGTGTCAGTGATGAAGATGCCATTGTGGTGGAAAAAAACATCCATAAGAGCTGTTTGCACAGCTCATGCCAATCTCTGTGTATGATCTTCATAGAAAGTGAGGAATTGCATTAAAATGCTTTGTTTCCTAATGGCTAATAAGCAGATATGCCCTCATGAACTAGCAGACGTGCTAATTATGTGGCTACTCTGTCTTAAAGATCAAATTCCTAATTTCAAATGCAGAAATTTAAAATTAAGACTATTTTCTTCAAACATATGTCACGTAACTTTGTTTCTCTAGTAATTTCTATAGCAAGCAGTAGCATTTTTCATACAAATCATAGGGGGGTTTTCACTCAGGAATACTGATAATAGTTTTCATACTAAAGACAGAAAAAACTTGCCACACTCAACAGTGAAGGGCCAAAACAACACTGCAGCCTTACTATTTCTCTGCATGGTATCTATACAAGGGCCAAGTCAGCTGTCAGCCTTAAAAAACTAGAATTAGTGCAAACTTCTTTGGCTACCTGCCTCCCTCCAGTAACAGAACAGGTATAAAGCAATCTTTAAGACCCAAATCAGACATGCAGACTATTCAGGGTGCAAGGGCAGCTGAAAATCTTGTCAAATAGATGAAATTTATTATGGTTTCAAGTATTGTGCCCTCTTTAGGGGCAGGCTGCCAACATCTGTATTCAGACAACTACGTATTGAAATGTCCTCTTTTTGCATTGCTTTATGTAAGAGCCACACCACAAAGCAAGAGCTTTAAGGCTTAGATAAGGAAAGTATGAATATGGATAATGCTTATGAATAGAAGAACAAAAAAGTTTCAATTTCTTTCAGTTACAGTGGCATTCAAATGTTGCTTAACACCGTAAGCAGAAAAACATTTTTGGCCAAAAGTCCAGGATGACAGCATTCCTCCTTTTAAGCACATCTTCACATAAGGATAAAAATATGTCTGAGTCAATAACTGTGACAGCTTAGCTACCCCACATGAGTGGGAGCATTTGTTTTGGGCTTTGAAAAGACGTGAAGCTTCCAGATGTGAAGGCAGTAGATAGTTTTATAAATGCTTTACAAATAAATATATGGCAACCACAAGCTATTAAGCTATGAAGAGTTCACCTTCAATTTTGTCAAAAATGAGAACATTCTGTATCTTTATTATGAAACCTCAGTATTTCATTCTTGCTGAGACATGCTACTATAACACCCAAGTAACTCATCCACCCTCCTATTTTAAATAACCTTCCCAACTCAAAAGTCTGGGTTGAAACTTCAAAGTCAATTAAATTAAAAAAAAATATCTTTAGGTAATCCAGGACTCACAAACGCATAAGTAATTACTGTCAATATATCATACCAGAGTAGATATGGAAACATTACAACTTTTTAAATCCTTTTATAAAGCCTATTATTGTGTTCAAGATCAATTACTCTCCATAAGTATCTGCAATAATGTTTATTCAGTGATCGATTGTTCAGGTTTCCTGAGTCCTGGAAGCCTTCTATCCTGTTGACCTGAATTTCACCCTCCTTGCAAAGGATACAGTGAAACGTACAGTAGTCTTTTCATTAAGCATTCTTTCTCAGTAGGTCAGGATTTGTGACACAGTTTTGAATCCTCATATATCTTCTTGGTGGGTTTAAAGTATGCAATTTATTTTAAGCAACTGTTCAACAGCTGCATTTCATCCAAAGCTCTTCTGTAGCAAGTGAGCAGGTTTTTGTTTTAAAAAGGTTATATTTTAGTTTACTTTTAACTCCATAAAACTGATAATCTGTTATTTGCCTAAGATTAATGAAATAATGAATGACAATATTCTACCTATTTATTACCAAGAAAAAAAATCTTTAAAAGAGATGGGTTGAATACAACAAGCAAGTTAGAAATACGTTTAAAGAAAAAAACTTTGACAAGTGATTACAATGCAGCTTTTTAAAGTCAGTATTTTCTCTTAGAAACCCTCTCACAAACACTTTTCTCAAGCATTAGTAATTTCTGTGTCACAGAATAGTACCCATTTTATCCAAGATGAGACAGGGGACATATAAGCATTTAACTGAAGCCTCATGTGATTTTTCTGTCACAGAAATGAGTTAGTCTTAGAAGACAAAAAAACTTTTCCCCATCTGTTCAGTTTAAAAGGTAGGTATCATCAATATCCTTTTCACATTCACACAGCTGATACTAACTGCATCAGACTGCCATTGATTACTGTTACTGCTAAAAGTAAAAAATTACTTGAAAATTACTTTCTAATCTTACAAGAGCTTGTCATCTGTATGTTAGAAGAATTAGTCATTTGTATCAACAGCAAATATTAACCTTTTGTAAGTGACCAGAATGTTCTTTCTTATGCCTGTAGTAAAAAAAGCAGCTTTGGCAAATCACACATCAAATCCTAGTATTAAAAGGAAATCAGAAGTCCTTGAATTGAAGAGCATCCTGGTCATTCCTCTAGCTCCATGCTTCAAGGAAGCAACAAAGCCTTCAAAAGAGAATACACAGACACAACACAGGCACAGAGTTACACCAGAAGGGGAGAAGTGAATGGTTCTCATAGCTCTTCTATGCTAAGGGATAGCAGCTTGACCAGAGCATGTAAAACCTGCAGGCAGCAGGAGATCAAACTCCAGCCCACTCCTGAGCTCTACAGCTCCAGAGGAAATACAGTGCCAGTAAGCAGGATGTCAGTGATTATACACCACATCTCCCACATACCCTGAGGTTTACACAGGTTAGAAAACATTCGGTTCTTGTCTAGAACAACAAGAAAACTACAAGACTACAAACATCTCTAACATCTGTGTAAAAACCCATTCAGGATTGGGCTACTGGTTTGGGGTAATTCAAGCCCATTTCTCTATTTCTCAATATCCTGGTGCAGGCAGATGCTCATGCCCAACTGGGCAAGGCTTAGTCATTTCCAGACCATCTGCAGTTAGAGACTGGTTTTTTAAGATTTCCTATAGAACCCACAGATTCCCTATAATTTCTGTTTGAATTGTAGAGCTAGCCCATGTCTTGTGATGAGCTTCTGCTCAATAGTAGGAACTGGGCCCTATGGGGAAACAAGTAACAAGATCCTCTTGTTCCTATTACTAATTACTTATATTACTATTATTAATTAAGAATTAATTATTGCTATTACTGTTATTTTAGTTTATTAATATTATTATCATTAACATGTTCTATCTTTAACATCTTCGTGCTAATCACCACCCTTTTTGCTTCTAACCACCGCATGTTCATCACCACAATGTGGTTCTCTGTTCTCCATCCTTTCAAAAGTATAATTAAACTCATTTTAAATGCTATAGAACACAACAGATGAAAGATGAAATAGGATTTCATTTCACACTGCTCTAATTGCACGACACCCAATTTAACATTGGGCTGACAAAATGTTTTGATGCATGAGAATTTAGTGCTTACTTTCTCTTCTGAAAGCTTGTGGAACTTTCACCAATTCTCTCTAACTAGCTGTAGAAGAAAGCTCCCACTTAGACAGCAGTGTGAACGTTTTAACCATAGGACTCAATAAAACAAAGTTTTTGAAAAATGACCTTCTCTCCTGAGTAGCCAAAGGGGAGCAGTGCTCTTTTAAGAAGATGAAGAAATTAGCTCAAGTAGACATCCAGGCACTATGTCCCACACATCTAATCATCAAATTGTTTTACTTTCCTTAAGATAAAGTCAAAAGAAATTACATTTTTTCCAATCTTTACCTTCTACTTGCTGGCCAGTATGACAGCTCTGAACTCTGTGTCTCTAACAGGACCCCAGGGAACGAAACCCTGTAGCATAACAGTCTCAAAGTCCTAACAAGCCCTCAAAGCCTACAAGGCTTTCTTTTGCAAGGAAAAGTGCAAGTGGTGTGCTGAACTTTGAGTGCACAATAATGCAATGTGTTCTGCCCTGTGGAGAGGAGACAAGCAGACGGGATTTGACAATGCTAAGGCAAGCTGTGCTGCGTGACCTTTGGCTCTCTCAGATTCTTCCTTATCCTCAGAAAACATCCCTTAGAAACAACACAGTTTCCACACTGGATCGTACCTGTGCATGCACCATGACACATGCTTGCCCTGTTAGCTTTCCAAATCTTCAAAAAGAGTAGCTGTAGGGAATATTTTATCTACCTTTGTTGCTTTCCTAACTGGGTGACACAACTATGTGGTCTTGACAAAGCCCTAGTCTTTCACATCCAAGAGGAAAATGCACATTTCTTAGAGCTGTTACATTAGACAAGCCCAGGGATGCTGCTCTTCTTTCAGCATTTGAACACAGAACTACATATTTAATATCAAGTGTGTATGGTTGCATAAGGCATGAAAATAAAACAGAGAGGCTTAGCATGAGATCTCTTCTAACAAGTGGTTACACAAACATGGTGTCTGAAAAAACAGCCTCTTTCTCCCCCTTTTATTTTACTTTATAAGCAGTGAAAGAAAGAAAAAATTGCTTATTTGTTAGAGCAGTCATCTTAAAAGGAAAGGTAATTCATCAATTCAATGAAATTAAGACATTTCTCATTTATATAACTGAGTGTGCATTGAAACCAGAGTAAAATCCCAGCATGACTCCTGCTTCATAGCAATTCTCTACCATCAGGCCACTGTTTCACTAGAATGCATCGGTTTCCTCTGATTTTTAGTTATTAAGCAACATTTATTTCATTATGGTGAAATAAAGGTGGAGAGGCAGCAGAAAAAAAATTCTCTGTGAGCACAAGCCAAACAATTGGTACATCCTTTATCTTCCTTATACTATGGACAACAAAACCTCCACTAGCTGGCCATACCTTAAAAAGCTCCCAGGCATCCAGAAAATACATAAATTTCACATTTCTGTGTGGCAATCCTTCAGCACGAGTTATATGTGTTACACCTTCTATACACTTCACCTGTTCCTCCACAGTCTTCCCCTTTTGTCTGGCCAAACTTGCTCAAGCCAACAAGCATTTGCAACAAGGGGGTGTAGAAGTGGAGAAACAGTGAGAGAAGAAAAAAGAAAGCCTGGAAGGGTGTATATGTTGACACCTGTACTGACATCCTTCATTTCTTGTCCCATAAAACTTATTTTTATTAGGAATACAGACTCTGCACAAGAAAATCAAACCTTAGGCAAAACCATATGGAACAGGACAGAAGTAAAGCAACGACATCAACCTTTGGAAAAACACTGAATTTCAGGATTCCCAGGCCCAGTGACAGCAACCAAATCCAGGCTGGTACAGACTGTCACAGAGCTTGTCTGTCTGAGGGAGGAATGCCTGTCACTACTGAGTTTAACTTATTTCTACTACAAAGAATAACACACCAAGACAGTCATCTCATGTGCTCTGGCAATGAAAGGTAACCCATGGCAAGTGAATTACTGCTAAAGTTGCAAGGGAAAGTACCATGCCCAGTAAACTGCTTCTAAGGGAAACTTGCATCCAGGCTTTGCATTGAAAAAAGGCACAAATCAATCTCAATCACAGAGACCTAGAGCAATCCAGGAGATTTTACAGGCAAGTTAAGTGCATAACTCCTACTTGAAGCTGTCATGAATAAAATCTAACCAAAGGCTAAACATGAAGTGGTGTACTGATGCTAGGTCAGGAAATCAATAATTTTTTTAAAAAGAAGCAAAAATCTCAACAAATGAATGGAACAACCAAAAAAAATATGAATTTGACAGCTTTATGAAAACTCCACCAAATGAAATATTTTAACTGCTGCTTCAAGAGGGTGGCCAGAGGACACATGCCAGGGCAGAAATAGAACTGCAGTCATCCACCCAGCCTCACAGCTCCCTCATTACCAATACCTCATTTCAGCCTCAGAGCTGGCAGTCATAGAGCCTTGCTGGAGCACATACTAATAAACTTCACAAAGGTGATCAACATTTCCAGCTTGCAAAGTAATCCTTCAATAGTCTCCATTCTTCTCTACAAAACTTCCCACCCCAAATCTCAAGCGTGTCCTTGGGCACAGCTTTTGAGAAGAAGAATTCAAGGAAGCCTTGCACTCCCTTGTCTGTCAGACTGCAGGTTCCTCCAAAACTCCTATTACTGAACTCCAGTGGCTTGCTCTCTAGGCAGAACCCTCCTAATCTGCTGCAGCTGAACTTCCTCAGCCTATCAAGTAGGAAATCCTTTTATTGCTCTGGCCTATAAGCCTCTTATCTCCTAATTCTGTGAGGTTGAGAAATAGCTGTTCTGCTCATTAATCCTACAATGACTGTCAGAAGGGGATATATACCTTCTCACCCTACTCAAACACAAGTAACTAGGTCTCATCAAGCTCTTTACTATCTACTTAGCTGAGTCCCACTCCACAAGATTTTATAGGAATTACAGTAGCAGTACAGTAGCTTCTGCACTTTCATGAAATATTCAGAACGCTTCTAAAGTTGGAAAGACCCTATTTAATTCCCTGTACTATAGGTAACAGAAAATTGTTTTTAAAAAAGCTTTTTTTCTTTTTTAAACAAGTGCAATTTTGGCTAAAAGTGCTGTATGGAGGTTTATAAAGACTTTCCTCTACCGTCTGTATAGACAGCACTGGTTTAAAAAGAGATCTTTCTCAATCATTTATTACAAATTTGTGTCATCCATGACCTTCAAAGACAGCTCAAAGGGGAAAAAAAACCCAACAGTTGAGACCTTGGATTAACTAATATCTTTAATTAGCACCCCCAAGAAATTATGAAGGTTGCTGGTTTTCCCCGTATATAGGGCACTCAGCCAAGGAGAAACTATTAAGTAAATTTTTCCATCAGGATTGATATCTTCTATTTCTTCGTACAAAGCAAAAACTGACTACAAACAGTTGCTAAACACCACTGCAAACATTCCAGATATGAGAAAGTCCTCATATAACATGTATTATTTAATATCTTACTTTTATGTACCCAATGGACAAACATAGGCCTATCTGTGTCATTCAAAAAACCTTCTATAAAGTTTTGTTGAGAAAAATGTTAAAGTGGCAAATAGTGTTAAGCTCACAGATATCTCACGTCAGCTGTACCTTTTATTTTAACTATAAATGTCACACTTCATCATGCAGCTGTCAGCTTCCTTTAATGTACTAAATGCTATCATGTAAGCACAGAATCTGACATGATGTAAGACAACAATTAAAATAAAAAGCAAGTCAGCTTTGACACAATGTCACTTTTCTGTATGCTGCAAATTAAAGGAAAATTGAAACTATACAAGTAAGCTAGTCAAGAAAAAAGTCTGAAAAAGCCTCAAACATCAGGTAATGTTTCCCTCTAATGTTACGAACCATTTTTACACTCAACTTCAAGAAAACATCCATAGCTTTAGCACAGCTAATTACAAATTGACACCAAAAGATGTCAGGAAGAAAGCCTGAAACTTCTAGAATAGATAGTTCTAGCTGTCTAGTTTCATAGCAGACAACATCCATGGAACTAAGAAATTATTTTTCAACTTCCATCCTACCCTTTTTCAATTTCTGTCCACTATGTGGGACTGCTGCAGCATAGTAAAACTGCTGATGCTTTTAAAACCAGATGCAAGAGCACTTAAATTAAGGCTGGTGAAAATCCTAGTAATAATGGAGCAATTATGAACTCTAGGTAATTAATACTTGAATTGAGCATATATTAAAAATTTGATTTCACTTCACTGTATTTAATGCAGAACACTAAATAAAAGTGTCTGGAATGTTGAAAAATTAATTTTGGAGAAAATGAGAAACATGTACACCTGGAAAGGCATAATGTTAATAATTAGATTTCTTCCTTTTCAGTGTTTTTTGTTCATTTACATCAACTTTAAACCTATATTTAATACATCAGCACCATAAAAAACTGTGACCCAAGGGAAAGCCGGTGCTATCTGTCACAAACACAGAAATGTCACACACCTAATATTTGCTCTGGCCATACCATGACATATTTAAAACTCTGTGGCCCATGGAAGAAATAGTCACAACGGAGTCTGTTCACAGGCAGGGAAAAAGGAGTCAAGCAAAAAGAAGCTAGAGACCTCTCCTGCAAATGGAAGGGCTGATACAGACATTCCAAGAACATTCCTGTAAAAACATTCACTTCAAACATCAAGTTAACACTTTCCCCTTTGTGGAAATAAGAGGAAAAGGAAACATGGGGAATTCTATAAAGTTTTACCCCTGAATACCATGTCAGAATTCTTTTCTGCTGATCTATACCCTCCAAAGGATTTCCAGGCCAGTAACCTGCTAGAAAAACATTAAATCTAAGAACATTATAATTCTGACTGGAAAAGTTCTATACACGAGTGCTGCTGCATTTTCCAGTATGCTGTATTTGATTGAGTATGACAGCAAACTGCAGAAAAATTAACAATAAAAAAATCCATGAAGTAGATTAAAAAAAAATAGAAAAAGATACGCAATTAAAAATACATAAATGAAGTAATACAAGAATAACTTCAAACCTACCCTTACAGCTGTCTCTGAATAAAACAAATCCATGAGTAGAATCTGGTCACGGATGGAGCTGCTAGGAATTTGATCTTTAAAGACTACTCTTTAACCAAAAACTTAAAATTACAAAGTGGCAACACTTGTGCATTTCCAATTGCTGTGTTAGACCTCAGTGACATTTATGCTGAAGTACATTACTTTTTAAAAACAAAAACCTAAACAGTATTTCCTGAAAACTGTATTCAGCTACATTAAAACTCCAGTGATCACAACAAATGCACAACTTCAAATTAACGACTCTAGTTTTATATTCTTTTTCCAGCCTTTGAATGGTTTAATTATTGCTACAGATATTTATGTACACACAGAGGAGAAGAGGGAAGGTCAAGCCCCTGTGAGCATGGACATGTGCAACTGTGAAAGTTCATGCAATTCACTGGTTCTATTCATCACTATAAATTCTCCTGTACCAGCCTGTTGAAGGAATACATCCACAAGGATCTTTACATTACAGGCGTTAGTAGAAGGTGATGTCATTCACTTGCACGCCTAGGACTTCAAATGTGAAATGACAGAATAATTAGAGTTTAGAAACAAAATATCCAAAACTTTTTTCTGCTTTTGGCTATTATTTTATTTAAGAATATAAACAAAACAGGCTGAGAATTGAGACTTGAGCTCCATATTGAAATGTGAAAAAATGAAATACTCTTCATACCTGCACTCCTTAGGTTAGGGTCTAGGTCTGGCATTTCCTTGGAAGCCTCTGGACTGACACTGTAGATCGATGCTCCCGCTTCACTGACAATGCTGAAAAATAAAACAGCAAATATGTAAAACAGCACACAGCTGAAAAACACACGTGAAAGACTTTGCAAGTGACTTAACTGAGTATTTGGATTTTTTTTTTTTAAAGCACCAGGTTTGGAATAAACCAAATGCTTACAAAAGTATGTCAGTACAAAGAAAAATATCCCCATTTAAGCAAAACCACTCCTCCCTGACTGCAACATTCATTCTTTATCAATTCTGGCCTTATTATAAACACACACTGTGCATGATCTCAATCCCTGTCTCAATCTTTACAAGAGGAAAGAAAATGAATATAAGAAACAAGTGTTACCAGAAATAAATAGGCAAACCAGCTTCCATAAAAAAATTAAACCTACCTGACAATTTCATTAAAAACACCTACATTCTAAAGTCTAACGTATCACTTGAATCCAAGCCATGAGCATGCACACACATTGCCTCAAGCCAGCTGCCCTAAAACACTAAAAAAGCCCCAACCTGATAGAGATTGAGTCACAGAGCTGCAGCTCCCTTCTCAGCAGCATTCAGAACCGTCTTCTCCCAGCTCCCACTGCCATCCCCAAAGAAAAACAGATTGCTTGTCTTCAGGAACTTAAACTTCAGTTCATTTCTCTACCATACATCTCAAACTCATTCAGTAATGATGATAAACTCAGCAATTCAAATCAAACACATAATTAAAAACCTTTCAAGTGCTCTAGTTCCACTCAAGAGAAAACTACAATCAAGTATTCACAGTCTAATTTTATTTTCAGCTGTGAAATTCTGACACCACTGAATCAACAGTGTATTTCTTCAAATAACTTCAACAGAACTGGAATTTCAGGTTGATAATTATGGCATCACACAGCTACCGCTCTGGAGATTAATACTATCAGTTTCAGAACTATTTTTACTTTTACTATTCCACTTTTAAAATAACCTAATCTTTGCCATAAGGAGAGAAACCAAAGTCCTTAAGAAACAGACCTTTCAGCAAAAATCCATAACTTTGCTTTATATTGTTTTAAAATTGGACTATAAATTTTCCTTTTAGGAACATTTATTAGGTCAAATTTTTACATAAAGAAACTGATACCTAGAAACCACTCCCTTTAGAAAAAGCTGGAGAACAGCTCAGAGGTTAAATATATTCCCATTCAATGTTCCAAGCACAGTAACAGTAAATAGTATAAAATGCAAATACAAAAGGTAAGAATTTCTTTTTGGTTTTTTTTGTTTGTTTGTTTTTTACAGATTCCCCTCTTCCCCAATCAAAACTGGAATTTGGCGGAGTGCTGTACACACAAGTCAGATTTAAAGTTACCCAAAACTCTTAAGAACAGTAGTACAAACAGACTGGATCTTTCAATAAATACAGAGAATAAAATCTGCTATCTTTAAGATTAATGTAACTCCAGACCCATTCAAATGGAGAAAAAAGAACCTCAGACCAGGTAAATAGGGCAATTGAAAATGAAACTATTTCATGATCTTTCAAAAAGATTCAGTATTATGAGCACTCCATCACTATAAATGACATTCATAAAACATTCCCATCACAGGGCTCAGAAGTAAGATCGTATCACAAAAACCTAACTGCTGAACATAAAGATGTTGACAGAAGACTCATAAAACTGATTTCTCTGATGAACAAGTAATTTAAAGAACAATGCAGCAGAACGTATTTCTTAACCTGTTCACACCTTATAAAGGCAGCATCTGGCAACCGTTCCCTTTCTGGATATTGCTTCCAAAAAACCACACATAAGCACACACTTCTAACAGCTTTTCACTAATCTCTCTTCAATCTTCGTATTCCAACAGATCCCAAATATTACTCTACATGCAATTTTTAAATTTAATACACTGATAATACAATTAATATAATTAATTAGATATATTATATATTAATATATAAGTAATATAATTTTAGATATTAAAAAAAAAAATCAGTGTTTTGCAGTCATTTTTACAATGCTGTACTATAAACCATACCACTGAACACAGCCTAATGCTTGATCCTCTCCTGGTATTTTCTGCAGTGAACAAACTGATGTGAACATGATGGGAATTTTAACACACTCGATATTTTACTGTTTCTCATTAATACTACACTGATGATTTGCAAAAGCAGAAGGATTGCACCAACACTGCCATTCTATGGTAATATGTGACTTGTGCCAAATTTTAAGGTAGGCAGTACAAAAACTCCTTGCTGAAATGAGTAGATAAAATTAACACTCAGGACAGGAGACAGAAACATTTGAAAAAAGCGTATTTCCTTTCCTCAAAAGCAAAAACATTTATACACTCCGTGAGGAGAAAGAGGGAAGCCAAGTAAAAAATTATCTCTAGAAAGAGAACAAGAGATATAAAAAGCAATTCCAGAAGCAGCATACACAGAATACTAGAGATCCACTCTGAGATGGTTTAGTATACACATGCAGTTATTCTGTGAAATATTTGGTGTAGCAGACACAGAAAAGGGGAGCAAAAATTTCCACTCACGTAGAACCTCTCACTGCTCTGCTCAAGACGGCAAAACCCAGACGTTAAATAAATCTTTTACCCAGATTAAATGCATAAGGCCACACACTCCTAAGAAACCATCCTCTGGTTCATTCAACAACAGCCAACCAAACTTTAACAGAACTATTAGTGGCTATCACACGGTTTGATATGGCTACAGGGAGGTGGCTACTAATGTGACAATGGCACAAAGAATGCTAAAAGATTTAGCCTGGTCAAAACACTAAGATTACAAGCTTTAGGGATGGTCAGCAGATGTTCTGGCTTTTACTTTTTGACTAGACAGAAGACAGTCACTTTGGTTCACTGACATTTTATATATTTTCCACGTTCTCATCATTCTCTTGAAAAGGAGGACGGCTTTATAGACAATTTAAGCTAATTCACATTGCTAAATGCTCTACATCATGTATTTTAAATAATGTATATATATTTTATGTCAGGGCATATTAAGAGAAAACCAAACATGCTCAAATGAGTAGGAAACAGAAATTTACTCCAAACTATTGTGGTCCACACTGTTCTTCAATCTCCTCTTCCCATTTCTATATTGGATATAATTCTCAAAAGAGTTAAAAAAACCCCAACTTCATAAGAGCTGGAGAAATTGTATTACGATCTTGTGCATCTTCAGAATTTGTTTCTATTTTGACCTTTTAAGTCACTTAGCAGACAAAACCAAAAGAATTGGCCCCAGTAATGAGACCCTCATTACTATGCCTTCTTTAGGAGGAAAGATTCTGACCAAACCTAAACATTTGAAACAGCTTTAGTGAAAAATTATTTTGCTTTTTAAAGTCAATATGTAGCAAATAAGCACATGGTTATGATATGATACAATAAGCTTCTAGTACATGAATGAACAAGTTTCATAAACTTCTTTGAATTAACAAGAAAGCAGGTAAAGGATCTGGAACTACGCCTCCATGTCGTGCTTCCCGCATCCGCCATCCCATGGGTAAGGGGTTTTCCTCAGCATCTATATCCAATTTTTAAAAATTAAAAGTGCCCAAATCACAAAGCCACTCTGCAAGATCACAGTGTATTCTTTTCAATTGTACAAACTGGCTTGTTGCATATGAACTAAGTTTTCTGGTACTGCACCCATCTCATTCACAGTTGTTAAGACACATTTAAGTAGCTAAGGCAACACTAAATGTATTCCACCAGCACCACCTGGTGGGCCCTCAGCTTTATGCTAGAGACCATGCCGCCTATACTCTTAATACTTTTAGGAGCCTTTTAACATTTATTAAAGCAAATGTTCTCTTACTCAGCTTAAATGAGCATTACCTATTTGATCTGATAAAATTATTCAGATTTTCCATCTAGTCTTTTACAGGAAAAAAAGCCTTTCTTGTAAATGGTAAAAAAAATAAAATAAGATCACCTAAAATTTACTCTTTTTTAAATTCAAAGCCATTACATACCTACAAAATGCATCAAGATTACAAGTAAACAGCTAATTAACAACAGTGGTTTAACTAAATTACAATTTTTAAAACTTGCAGGTAGCAAGTTTTCACTGTAAACATTTTCAAAGCTATGTAAAACATCTACTGTATGTATAATAAAGAAAATATCTATCAGGCTGCGCATTTGTGGGTTTAAAGAAGAATGCATCTTCCTGCCATTTTCAAGAACCCTACCAACATTTCAGACTTTTTTATTACATTGAGGTCATTTCCCCACAATCAAATGAAAACACTGGATTAATAACCTACAGAGAAGCAAAAGGCAACTTTATCCAACTTTACGTAACTTGCTGTTCCTACAACTTCCAAATTCCCGATCTACGACTTCAATCTTTTAAAATACCAGTACAAAGAAGAGTCTGGTGTTTATTACCTGGAAGAAAATCCTGGTCACTCTAAAAGCAAAGGGTATGCCAACCTCAGAATGGGCCAAGATTTTCGCATTTGGCTATAAAATGATGATCTACCACAAAAACTCCCTTCACAATCATGATTTAGTAATTGTTTCTAATTCTTCTAACCCAACTTTTTACATATTTATTAATAAATATATTGTTCATAAACTTCATAAACAAAAGCCAAAGGTTCCCACAAAGTACAACAGCAAAAAAAAGGCAAAGGTTTCTTCAGTGCTATTTACTAAAATAATTGGGGTATGAATCACCTGGAAGAGAAAAATAAAATGAAATAATATAATGACAAATAAAATGACAAACTACTCTCTAGAAAAGAATGCTGCATTTAGACACTCAGTTGGAATGTATCAAGCTTTAATTATGCTGGCAGATGTTATGATTAAAACTAAGAAGGGGCAAGGAAAACTTAATTAAGCACATACTCAAAAGAAGATTGGGCTACTTCATGAATGAGAAATCCATTGGGCCTTACTGGAAACACAGAAGTCACAGATAGTTCCTGAACAGCCTAACACCCAAAAGGGTTGAGAGTTACACTATAGAAATAGGATGCCTGCATCTGATTTTTGCTGACTAATGAGACCAGCTAGGGCAGGTTGAAAAAGCTCTTCATGGGAAACAGCAATAACCCCTCATTTGCATTTTGAGTCGTCTTGCTCTTCCTGCTCGTGTCAAGCAGGACATTGCACATGGCAGAAGCCCCTTCAGTGGCACCTTCAGCTCCTCACCATGACCACAGGCAGAGCTACCTGCCCCTCCAAGCCACTCATGTTTGGGCACACAAGTGCTCCAGCACCTCTGCGCTGTGCACAGCACAATTCCTTCTGCTGTGATGGTGGCTGTGGCCAGCTGGAGCCTGCAGCACAGCACAGGCTGGGCTGGGATTCGTGCAGCCACACGTGCTTTGTCACAGGAACAACAGGACACCAGGATTGACAGACCCTGGCTCTGACACAGCTATGCCATTGCTTTTTTCATATGAGAAACATCAATCATGGAAGTTCAAGATTAAAAGGTCTTGGTATATATTGAATGATCTAGTCAAAGAATAAAAAAGCCAAAGAGATTTTCAAAAGCCTGCTCATTCTGATAGATGAGATAAGATTCATAATATGGTGTTTCTCCATCACCAATAAAGTGGTGGTACAGCAAGGAAGATGTTAGGATCATAAAAAAGGATTGTACTAGAAAGTCATCATTATTCAATAGAATCAAGGCAAAAAGCATCCAATTCATTTGTTTTTAAAATAATATAAATAATTAGTTTTAAATGTGAGAAATATAGAGAACTTGGGAGATATTTTCATTATGAAATATATTTAACACTAAAAAGACTGTTATATGAGAAAGGAATGTTCCTCAAATTTCCATTGCTTCACTCAAAACCTTTAGTTACTACATGCCATAAAAGTGTTGCTTATATGACAGTCCATCTTTCAAAAATAGTTAAATCAGACAACAGCTTTTAAAGCCATCTTTAGAAAAAGTATTACAAAAAAGCTCATAGTGACTCACAGTTGCAGCTATTCAATTAGATGCAGGAGGGACACCATAAGCCTTCAAGTACAGCTCCCGCTTCAGAGCTCATACACACACAAAAATTTAACCCCACAAAGAGTCTTCAGAGAGCACACCAAATGATGAGCAGTGAAACACACCCCACATAGTTGCACAGCTGCATCCTGTAAGTTTCCATAGAACATACTAGGTGAAATTCTGCTTGTAACTAGCATTTTGAAGTCAGAACAAAAAAAAAAAAAAAGTCAGTATTTCTAGCCATGTATGAATTTGTTCTGTATTTTATGAAGTTTACTAGAAATTATGCCATGCAAAGAAAGGAATTTGGTCTTGACCAACTCAATCCACTTTGTAAAGTAAAAACTACTACATTATTTCATACTCAGTTTTTATATTATTTCAGACTCAGTTTTACAGCAGATTACAACACAGAATACCATCACCTCTTTCTGTTACAAGCCCTACATTTGAAACAGCTTGCTGACCCCACAGCAGGGACAATAAATAAGCACCTTATCAAGCAGCTGCTGAAGTGACAGAAGTTCAAGGCAATCATCCTTACATCAGGAATTATTTCTCTCCTGTTCAGCCACAAAGGATATTTAGCATCAGTTAAGCTGATGGCTTTCCTGGTAGACAGTATAGAGCTTTAGAACCTACTCAAGAGGAAAGAATTAGGCCTGTTTCAACCCTTCTTTAGCAAGATACTCTAATCAGTGATGGTATTGTTGCTTCAGATCATTAAAAATGACTTATCTTAAAGAACACTTAGTCTTACAATGATACTGTGTTTCCCAGTTTTTCTAGTATGCTTATGCAAAACTAAACTTCCCTACAGAATCGAAATACAGTCTTTCAGATGAAGAACGACATGCAAAATTTAATGGTTTGAAATACCAAATAATAGTCTTTCAACAACAGATAAAATGCAAGGCTTCCTCAATGTCTGTTCACAAGAAAACTCCATGAACTCCCAAATCAAGAACTAGTTACCATACTAAACTAATAAATCCAACTGTATAGCTCCAGTCTGGAATGCTTTATTCAGCTGTGTATGAACCATGCCCTCAGCACATCCCTGCAAAGGGAAGAATGATCAGATATCTGTCTTCATCTTGTCTGAAAACGATGACATTTTTCAGTAAGAAAAGGGTCCAAATGGCAGGTGTCAAAGAGCTTTAGCTTCACACGTGGTGCTAGGAGGCAGAAAAAACAACAGCAGCGTGTGGCCATGTCAGAGCTGCACAGAAGCTGCCGTACAAGCGCATATCTGAAAAGAGCAAACCTCAGAGCCTGTTAAATCAATCTAGTGCCAGATGCTGTTATCAGAACAAAACTGGTGCTGTGGATTCATCCCCAGAAGAAATACATGTCCCATGTCTGCAGTGAAAAGTGAAAGACCTAGGGTGGCATGTCTCAAGACTGAAGGTGACAGTCACCTGTGACTGCCCCCACCACTTTCATTGACAGTTTCAGAAAACAAGTGCTGTCATTGCTCATAAAGCAGCTGGAGTTGAAGCTCCTTTCTGCCCTTGCACAGAGCTTTAAAATCCGAGCTTCGGGTCCAAAAATCTACTTCCAAGTTAACTATCCAACTAAAAAGCAGTCAAGTAATTCATTTTTACTTAAAACAGCGCAGTACAGTAGGAACTTCAGAGAAAATTTAGCTACTGCTCATTGCCTTGCTGCAGCAATGCCAAGGAAAAGAAATTGTGACAATATGGATGTTTTAGAATCAACGTTACCTTAATGCAAGAGGACAAGTTTAACTCAAAAGAAGCACATTTTATGTGATTACCATGCAACAGCAGCACTTCTAAGCAGTATAAATGAAAAATGGTTGTATTCAAATATGTTCAAAAGTTACCTATCAATCATCAATTACCATTAGAAGAAAGGAAAGTAAAAAGGGCTTTAGGACTGACATAGGAAATGAAAACCCTAGAGACCACTTCTAAAATATAATAGGCATGGAAATGGGTATGCTCTTTACAAATGTACTTCATAATTTCAAGACCAATCATGACAGTGCTCAGCAGTTTTGCATAACCAAATTATCCCAGTGAATTCAGTGGAACAAACTGTACATACAGCATTGAAAAAATGTAGCCCAACACTGACAGGATTTTACCCAACCTGCTTTTACCCAGGAGGGAAGCACAGGGAGACAAAGAAACAACGATTTGGGCAGTCAGGCTTCAAAAAGAAGAGAAACACTAGGTGATGTTAAACACTCTCATTTCATACCTTAATAGACAATCTTGAAATGAAATCACCTAGAAGCACATTAGAGACATGGCACAGTCCAAAAAGATGATGATGCTCCCCAAAAAGCCTATGAAAACTCTTCCCTACTGAAGGGCTCAATAAGCAGCCTTTCTTAGCCCCTGTCTCTCACAGTTCTCAAGCACTTGGTGAAGATGACAAGCTTGACTCAACTCCATTGAAACACAGCAAACCAAAGGAACCTGCAACCTTCTGCAGAGCAGAAGGCTGCCACCAACACTGTCCTGCCAGCAGCTTCTCAGTTCAGCCAAGCAGAAACCCCTGCAGTGATAGCACATGGCAAAAGCTGGTGTTTAACCCAGTCCATTTCCAGCCATGCAAGATCTTACAAGGTAAGGGCAGATCTATCCTGGCTGTTCTTAGAAACAGCAGAGGCAAAGGGTAAAACCCTGAAACCAGGTAGTTCATGTTCATGATAGTAACTCAAGCGGAAGCATTACCAAATATCAAGGTTGTGGAAATAAACAAGACTTTAAAAAAAAAAAAATTATTCCTGCCTATAAAGAAATACCTAGACCTTACCAGTACCACCTGCATTTGGCACTGTCACTGACAATTTATAAAATAGGGGGAAAATGTCTGACTAAAGCCTATTTAATTTTTAAGCCAAAACATTTTCCTATTGCACACTCTGTTTACATCACCCTTCTGTGGGACACAGGACATTCAAGAAAATAAATGCTCCACTGAGGAGAGTCCATCAGGTTCTTGAGTGAATAAAGATCTCTCAACCAATTTATTTGTCAGTGAACTTCATAGAGCATTCAGATTTAATCAAATAACATAGCATTAAGAAGCATCACATGTGAATAGTCAGTTTGAATTTACCTAGAAAGGCTACAAGAACAAGGCATTCCAGTGCTACATTGGCTCTTTTTATTTCTTAGAACTCATTTTTTTTCTCTTAGAACTAGCAACACAGATGCAGCAACTGCTGTGCCTAAAATGCAGTTAGTTAATCCAGACCAAAGGCTGGAGCTTGGAGTCACATGAACTCTCAGGGAGACTTTGTCCCCAGAGTGGAGCATAACTGGACAAGACCACAACATATGGAGGAAAATGCCTCTTGGAGGACAGCACCTCCAGCAACTGTCATTTTCTTTAATGCTCACTCTGGGCAATTGGGAGGCAGCCTGGCCAGTGCTGCTGTGCCGCCTCCACAGCCTTGATTCATGCAAAATTCTGACCTATAGCTTTGGCCAGAGACTGGCTTTATTCTGTTTCCCCTCTGTGCTTTCCTACAATACCACTGATACCAATCTTGGTACACAATCTCTCCCTGCTAGCCCAACCCTCTCCACAGCACAGGTCCAGGAGGGAAAAGTGGAGTCAATCATACCCCTTGTACTAGGGTTGAGCAATGCAATGTGGAAAGACTTTGCATAGTGGGAAGGAATCACTGATCATCTGCTGCTGCTGCTTCTCTCTGCTCCCTCCCCATCCCTCTTAACAGAGAGGCTGCATCCAAAGACTTCATATTAAATATTTTTAACCTACAGACACTTCTTGGCACAGCTTACTGAACTCTGAAGTACCCAGGTTTTCCACATACAGAAGAAACTCAAAGTAAATTAAGAGTTCTGGAATCAGAATAAATGCTGGCAGGAAAAATTCTTTGAGGTATTAAAAAAGAAAAAGTGTTCTTTCCACATCTTTCTAGCCATGTAGTTTCTTTTTAGTTTCACCTAAAAAAATAAGCTGTCTGTTTTGGTTTACAGAAGATGCATTCACTTAACGAGTTTATTCTCCAGCTCAACATGCTCAAGACAACTGTTACATAAAGTAAAAGTGCTTCATGCAGACCCAATCAAAATTATATGCTTCTACTTTTCAAAAATCACTTCTACAAATTAAATCATGACAGTACACTTACAATTTCTGAAGTACTCATTTGCGGGGCGTTTCCTTTTTATTTTTTAAACAGGACAATACAGTTACTTTGATATTTTCCTGTGATCTAGTTTATAACTATTCAAAGCTGTCAATTATCAGGAAGTGTTCTGTTCTGCCCATCAAGGAAAATATTTTTCTTCATTGGAAAAAAAGGTTGTAAAACTGAGGTACTAGTTTAGTGTTTCCAGCAAAATCTATTAATCCCTATGAAGGAACTGCAGCATTACAGTATAAAAAGGATTATAGCAACAGACAAGGAAAAAAATCGAACAAGAAAGTTAAAAAAAAGAGTAGGTTACTCATTCTTCAGAAAAAGGTAACATTTTTCATGTGAAATTAAAACAACCCAAAAGAAAAAAAAAAATCAATTGAAGCCTACTTTACCTTAACAAGCACTTTTAATAGCTCAGTTACTTTTCTTAGACAAATTAAAAAGCAGGAAGATGTACTCAAATGTCTGTAGAGCAATAGAAGTGGATTGAGTGCCTTATTATTAAATTACTCATTTTTCTCTTTTTAGGCCTCTACGGCTCGTCCATGACTTCTCTGGTCTCCTCATTGTCAGTTTTAAATATTATTATTTTACTTCTCTCATATGTAACTGCTGGGCATCTACAGTAAGAGATCTGATTAAAATATTTCCAAATGAAAGTCAGCTAAACTTTAAGTATACTATATTCTTATCCTTTAACCATTTACAACAGTGGACACCCTCTCAATCTTTTTTTTTTTTGCAAACAGAAGTA
Organism: Haemorhous mexicanus; assembly: GCF_027477595.1. Taxonomy (NCBI): domain Eukaryota; kingdom Metazoa; phylum Chordata; class Aves; order Passeriformes; family Fringillidae; genus Haemorhous; species Haemorhous mexicanus. The sequence goes on from NC_082343.1 coordinate 27,988,892, forward strand.
TTCATCAACCTCTGAAAAAAAACCCCACAAATAAAAGTAATGACCAAATCCCCATAAACTTGAAATACATTAATGAATTGCATGTTTTTACAGACAAACTCCTTTCATAAGATTGTAACCAAAAGGTGGGAAAAAAAACCTGACAAAAATAGTTATCTGGAATTAGTGAAATACATGTTCAGTTAGGTAGTGCTATATGTTTTTTACCCCTTCTCTTAAAAGGGAATAATTTGTTCCCTTAGGTTGTGACAGATCCACACAGGAGACTTTCCATTAGTAATATCACCAGAACTGGCATAAACATATGCTGAAAGATCACTTCATTTAAAAGACATTTTTCATTCAGTTATAAACACTTTAAAAAAAATTCTGGAGGGAAATTTCTCATGCTTCAATTCTAACCAATTACTTATTGATTTGAAAAGAAAATCCCAACTACAGTCTTTCTGTTTTATTAGTTATCCAAATATGTAAGCACAGGATAAGATGGCTTTCTCGTTTTTAAGAGATCCTTACACCTACTAAACAACAAAAATGCATCTTATTTTATGTCCTACTTTTTACACCACAATTTTCAAAATGATTTTCCAGTCATAGATATGCTACATAGCACTTAAATAATCAAGTACAATTTTTGCAATAGAAGTCCTTACAATAGTGTGAAGGTGCATGAACACATCTGCACATCTAATTACTCATGAGCCAAACAACACATATTTTGCAGAAGAACATCTTGGAACACCTTTTTTTTTTTTAACCTTATTACCCCTCTTTTTCATCCCCACCCTACTTTATAACGGGCAAGTCTCTCAGAAACATTTGAGAAGTTATAGGTCAGTTACGTGATTTTTAAACAAAGGCACTAACAAAACTAAAATGGGCAACTCATCCTTTCCAAATATAACTAGGTTGTTTTCTCTCACAGATGCCAAAGTTTGCGCCAGGAAGTTCATGCTCAGTTCTTCCAACCCTGCCATGTGGGCAATAAGCATCTATCCTACATCTATTTCTCTGGATTGCTCATTATTCTTATGCCTGGATCCTGCAAGACAAGCCACCATTGAAGAGTGAGGGTCTTGGAATGATTCTTTCAGCTTTTGGAAACTGCTGAATGCCTCAGAATCACAATGGTTGAATCACAGTCACAATTCACCTGTGGAGACTGACTGGCCCAACATTCTCACTCAAAGCAGGGAGAATCAAAGCAACTTGCTCAGGGCTATGTCCAGTCAGGTTTCAAATATTTCCATGAGCAGAAGCTCTAAAACTTACTACATATTAACAAGAACATTTGGATCCTCTGTAGCTAAGACATGGTGTTTTGATAGTATTAAGCTGAGGTTCCAAGTTTTTTTAATGGCAGGTTAAAAATTTAGCACCAAACATACACTTAAGAAAAGCATATCCTTGCTCTGGAACAGTGGGGCATAAATAAGTGGAGATTTTTAAGAGTCAAAATTTTGTTTTCAAAAACAGTGCTGCAGTGAGAACTCACTAAACAATCCCAGCTTCCTCAAATGCTATAGGCAAAAAGAAAACATGAAATTGTTTGAAAATCAAATTAAGGGAAATATGTGCCCTGCTGATTCCAGCAGGAACAGAGCAAGCCCACTTAATTTCAAGTCTGATGTTAAACTGTTAAGACTATTCTTGCAGCTGATAATTAACAGCTGTTACTTTAAAGAAAATTAACAAAGAAACCAACAAAACAACAATTAGGAGATCAGGGCAAGGGAAGAGACAGCACAATATTAAAACAATAGTTGTCCAGATGAGAACCAGAGGTTATCTGAGAGAGACTCCATGGCAGCACAGCAGTGCAGGGCCTGGAGGGCTCTGGCTGATGCAGACAGCTCCTGCAGTGGGTTATGGGGAACATATGCCAGGGTGGGATACACAGCACCCTTTAATAGGGCAGAGCATCTCCTGCCCCCGGGCGCTTGCTCAGCTCTGCTGGCGACTGCAGGAGGTGGCAGAGCCAAGCCTTGTCCTCAGCCTGCCCCTGGAAGCCAGGCCAGCAGTGCTGGGCTGTCAGCATGTTCAGAGCCCTGGGCAAGGCTCGTGTCCGCACACCAGCAGCACCACGTGCAGCAATGTGGCCGAGACCCGTGCTGGACCAGCCCGGGGCTTGGACTGGGCAGCTGGGGATCAGGCTGACAGCACCTCCTGCCTCCACTGCAGAGATGGGGTAACGGGCTCCTCCTCCAGCTAAAGAGCAAGGCACAAACATTAAATACTCCCCTCTGCCCCCACAAGGAAGGATAGGCTTCCCAGCCTAAGCACAAACAAAACATCAGCTAAATTCAGATCCATATTACATTAAGGAACTGCTGGTGTAGATTTTAATATGAAGGATCAAATTTCCACTAGCCTTTTTTTTTTAATATAAATTTGCATAAAGGAGAATTTAATCCTGAATTGCCATGTAATTATTTCTAAACTATATATTTGAAATTATTTTATAAAATTAGCCACAGATGGCACAGAATTCTGTCAAGATGTTGAAATACTTTCTTAAAAAATATATAAGTAATGCTTTAAGATTACTAATACCACAAACTGGCATGGCCTAGATTTGAGTTTAATCAAACCCTGAGAACTAGAACAAACATTTCACAAGCTCCAAGTCTTGACATCCTCTGAAGTTCATAAAAGCTCACAACACCACCATCACCACATGCAAGATGTGAATTATGCAATCTAATTATATTAAGTGTAACATACTGAAGAAGAAATCCCAAACTTGTATTCTGTCATTAAATCCAATGAAAACTAACCTACAAAAACTTAATAAATAAGGAATGGACTTGAACTCAAATCATACATACTCCATTAAAATTCTGACAAGACCTGTTGTAATCACTAAGATTTCTACCTGCACTGAGTGCTAGAACTGGTATTTTGGATGAACCAAAGACAATTTACATATAGAAAGCATCTCGCTCAAAGTCCATTGCACAAATTATAAATTTTATCACAACTTAATATAAACCACAGACTAGCTTTGCTTCATAATGCTAATATTTACAGTTGAACCAAAAATAATTATTTTTGCATTTTATGCATCACATACTATAAGTATATTGACACAAAACAACATTTCATCTGTATTTTTACTTTATAAAAACCTGGAAGAAATTTCCTACAGACCATAAAACTGAATAGAATCTGCTTTGAATTAGGTGCCACCACTTTTTTCTTCTCACGTAGCACCAGAACAACCCCAGGCTTAAAATGCTGTCTCAATCAGAAAACATTATTCCTGTTAGTGTAAGAAGTCCACTAACCTACAATCTACTCTAACTGCTTTACCAAAGAGAAGCCAGTAAGAGGAAAAATAATTTCCTCTAGCTCGATCGGTTTATAATGAGCTCAGACTTTCCAGTGAGTGAGTGGTCTTCTCCAGAAAGGCCATGAGATCATCAACCAGCTCCCCCCAAGGAGAAAGCTACAACCAAGGCAGCACCAAGTGCCTGGGGACACTCAGGTAGAAGCAGCAAGATGATGGCAGAGCCATTTTCCTACAGGAGCAGGGGTTAACAAGAGGAATAGCCAATAGGAGAGCCTTAAGCGTTCCTTTAAAAGGAGTTAAACAATCCTTTAAAAGTCTTTTTACCTTTCTTGTTAGCTAGAAAAATGAGATATATTAAAAAGATATCATATAATGATATCAAAATGATTTCATTTTAAAACATTCAAATTGACAATGTCTCTTTCTGTTTACTCTTCCAGCAGAAAATTAGAGTTAACATTTCCTTTTGCAGAGACATAATCACTGAGAAGTAACACAGGAATATCCAGTTTGATTTATTTAAAAATGACAAAGTCCTAGAAAATAACTTTTTTTTTCTTTTTAATTAAAGTAACTTGGAGCTGTAATTTTATACTCTGAGGAAAAATAGACCAGGAACAAGCAATAAATGCATCACTGATTTTACTGAAAGCCCACTTACAAAGTATATTTACACTACGACATCATAATGGTGACCAGAGAATCACCCACGGAGGATGCATGTTTCCCTGAAACATTTACATCAAATTCAAATGTCAAAATATATTCTGTCTAAATGTTAGTTCTAGTTCAACCCAATAAAAGAACTGAACAGGCAGTAGGCATGTTGCCTTGGCTGCCAAAGAAGTTTTAGAAAATATAAATTTAATTAGGTTTGAGAGAGAAGTTTTATGTGAAAAGCCAATTTATTATAAGGAATAACTATGACTGCTTATAGACAGACATCATCACTCCCACCTCCAGGCTTTTGATTTAGAAACATCCACAGACAGCTGAGCTGTTTGAACAATATTTGCTGCTACATAAAAGAAATCTGATTTAATTAGAAACTGATATTAGTTGCAATTGCAAATAGGATTAAAACAAAAATGTTATTTCTAAGTGAGCAACAAATTCACTTACAGGACCATTAGGTATTATAAGGAAAGGAAAATATCTAAACATGCAGAACTGCTAGATGGATGTGATTACATTTACAACTGTGCATGGAGTCACCCAAGCAGCACCAATCTGCCCCCAAAACTGAAAAGGAAGAAGAAAGCCAGCATCACTCTCTCCTCTCTGCCCTCTCCCCTGCACTTGCTCATTGCTGCTACAGGAGGGGTGGGTACTGCAGAAGATGCTTCAGGCAGCTTGTGCATTTTGATGTCTCCGTTCAGGAGCAGTTTCTCACCTCTGTATCACTCACCATGACAAACAGATCATTTGTCCCTCTCTCCACTTACTCATCATTGACAAAACTGCTGGGACTCAGTTATAGAAAGGAATTATCCTCAATAGGCACCTTCAGTTACAACCACATGACACTGCAGCCATCTAAGTCTAATCCCCTTTCAAGCTGAAATAACCTACTCAAAGTCCCTTTGAGACACACAGCATGTCTATATTCTCTGCCTCTCATGCCCTGAAAAAAGCACAAGTGTGCTGAAGTATCTCCTGTTGCTGTGGCTTCTTTCAATGTCATTCATGGAGCTCTTAAGACGGCCATGCACTTTGTTGATAAGAAAAGTTAAATGAGTCCAGGCAAGCATAACTCCCAGTTTCAGCATCACACAAAATTACTCTGAGGCAAAGTGCAACATGGGCAGCACTCACTCCTGCACTGCCAACAGCCTCTAAGAGCCAATAGCCTGAAATCAGCATGAGAAATTGCAATTTCAGGTAACTGCAGAGGGAAAGAGCTCTTGTTTTACTGACAGACAGGTGGCATTTGCTTCTCAGTCCTGGAAGATTCTGGGTTACCAGACACTTAGAGATCATAAATGTTCAATATTCAAATCTTCCTAAAATCCAACACATTTTGTTTGGGTTTAAAGCAAAGGTTGCATCAGTTGCTCTCCTAGTACTGGAGGAACTTGTTAGCAGTAGTACAGGAGGCAATTTCCTGAGGTTTACTACTAAAAAACCCTGAAAATATTTTTTTGGGGGAGACTTCTATCTAAACTTAGGATCTGCCCACAAACTTTCATTTTTAGCAGATCTCAACAGTATTGATACTTAAAGAATAAAGAAACTTTTCCTCACTAATAAGAGCATGTATGAGTTAGGATGAAAAATTTCATCCCTCTGACAGCTAGAAGACACTGAAATTAAGATATCTAATGTTTGGCAGCTGAATGTCATCTAAGTGCCTATTCTAAGCTTCTGCTATCAGCATCAAGGATAATAGCACAGTAAGTTTAAATAAATAAGAAAATCCATATATCACATCTCACAAAAATAAAGAATACCCAGTAAGAGCTAAAATGCAGAACAGCAAATGTGGTTTTACAAATGAATAGGTATGAAGTTTGGCAGAATCTCAGCTTAAGTAAAAACATATTACTGGCAAACTCACACAAATGGAAAAATGCTTACTTCTCCATTAGGTTCTTACAAAATGTCTACTTGAAGACAAAACACTATCCAAGTATACAACCAGCTCTGACTGTGCAATAACACACAGTCTTAGTACATTACAAATCACCTTGTATTTATATAATTTTAATCTGGATGCTCTCACTATCACACTATATTTGCATGCTTCCATTTAAATTAACTCCTGACAGGATTTCACAAGTAACTTCTGTTGGAGCTTCTTTACATAGTAAGGATCCTAAATGAAGTTTCTCAATCTTTACTAGTGAAAATTTACCAACTGCCAATTACCAATAGCTATTTCATTACTCAGTCACTTAAAACACACTAATATGTTTCTGACGTCTCTTACATATAAGAAACATAATAGAGTAATATCCCAAATGTCACAAGCATAAAATTTATTTTAGAAATGCCATATTGACACAAAACATAAATTAATATTTTAATGATTTTAATTGACATTCACTTCCAGTATCAAAGATTTTGTTGTTAGCATGACAATACCATACTAGTGTGGAGCAATTCTATTTCATCTAGGCAATGGGTGAAACACCAGCAGCTTAAAATGCACACCCCAATTTCCCATAATTAAAGTTCTGCAAATACAAATGAGAAGGAGGATTTAATCTATTTAAAACAGTTTGTACTTTCCGTTATTTTCAGGTGCAAACTGAATGGTTTTCAACCTGTGGTTCACAGGCTACTTCCAAGATGTTTAAATAGGACATGAAAGAACACAGCCCACTGCAAGTAGGCTAACTGTCTCTGGAGTGATTGTTTTTACACTGCCATCAGTAAATTTCAATGATCTGCAAATCAAAAATACATCAGCTCAGTCACTCTCTCTCAATGTGTTCTATCAGGTAACATCCAAATTTGACTACATTCCATTTCCCCTACGACAGAAACTAAGGTTGATCACACGTATTACTTCAAAGAAAAAAAGCCACCTGAAACTACAGAACCATGCATGCTCATTTGGAAGCTCTTAAAAAGCTGCAGCCACAGCAGCTTACCTGAAAGTCTAAGCTTTTCTGTTTGTTTGGTATCAGTATCAATACCAAGTTTGGAACAATTAAGTCTTGGATTATTAAAGCTTGACTAATTTTCTTCATGTGGGACCTCACACTAACGGATCAAATCCTAACCTTCCATGCCTTCTGATGAATAGACAGCATTTTCAAACACAGTCTGGAGATAGATGAAACAAGGGTATTTCACTTACTCCAGCTTAAAAAGGAATTAATAAACAAAGTATTGGAAAAAAACTCCTATATGCAGCTGTTGGAGGAGTCTTCTCCAATGCTCAGTGTGAGAAGCAATATTAGGTCACATTTTTCAGCTCGAATCCAAACCTCAATTTTAAGTTTGGACTGAACACCACCCAATCATGCTCACAAATGATCAGGGAACAGGAGTGGGAAATTTCTCTTGACATAACCTGCTGTACTGAACAGGCAAGGAACACACGGCTCAAATGAGGACACAGCTGCACAAAGTTCCCACAGGCTGTACTTTAGCATGTCTGTCTAGAGGAAGCACCTTCAAGGTGCCAAGCCCCTTATTCCCTGACTGCACTCATTCTTTCCACACCACTTCCTCAAGCTTCTTCCATTCCTTGATCCATCCCTTGATCCTGCAACCACTCAGATACCTCTTAAGAAAAGGCTCCTTGGCTTCTCCTGCTAAGAAGTACAAGATGGCACACACCACTGAGACCTGCACACGGCCTTTTGTGGTGATTTTAAAGCTTCATCCTTTGGTATCTCTACTGATACTGCAAATGGTAAGAGTGTGTCAACAGCAATGAAGAGTGGTTTGGTAACTCTTGAGAGAAAAAAGGATGTTGAATCAAATAAATACAGCAAGTACAGGAGAAGTGGGCATTTTATATTATCATCTTGGTTACGTTTGTTCTGCTAAATAAGAGCTTTCTTTCTATGATATTAAACTGGTAGGAACCTTGCAGTGTTGACCAAAGAGCACAGAAGAACTCCAGAAGTTGTAAGTACATTAAATAATATTCTAAATCACTTTAGTCTGAAATAAAAAGCTTAATTTTGTCCTGTTTTGTAAGTTGCCTCCTCAGAAACATCAAACACAGAAATTAACTTTTTCTTTCACAGAATAAGCTGAGTTTGTAGGAACCTGAAAAGATCATCAAGTCCTTCTCCCAGCTCTGCACAGCACCATTCCCAGGAGTCACACTGTGTACTTGAGAGTATTGTCCCAACACATCTTAAACTCTGTCAGGCTTGGTGCTGTGAGCACTTCCCTGGGGAGCTGTTCCAGCGCCCAAACACAATCTGGGTGAAGAACCTTTTCCTAATATCCAACCTAAACCTCCCAACTCAGCTTCGGGCCATTTCCCCGCGTCTTGTCACTGGTCATGAAAGTGAAGACATCAGTGCCTGCCCCTCCTCTTCCCCTCATGAGGAAGTTGTAACTGCAATAAGGTCTCCCCTCAGTCTCTTCCAGGCTGAACAGACCAAGTGACCTCAGGTGTTCTCATATGGCTTCCCCTCAAGGCCCTTCATCATCCTTGTTGGTCTCCTTTGTTTGACTGGAGCAATCTAGGAAACTTCAGATGCAGGCATCTTCCTTAAATTTATTAAAGCCTTTTTTTATTTCTGGGCTCTGGAAATAGCCTTGAACAAGAGAATTTAGGCCAGAGGAATTTCTTAACACGGAAAGCCCTTCAGAAAGGAGATGGCATTGTAAACACTGACCACCACAAAATGTGAAGTGATAATAGTTTTAAAGACTTCTACTAATGAAGTCAAACACACCCAAAAGATAAAATCCCCTACTCACAGCATAGTTTTACTAGTCCTAAATTAAGTACTAATTTTACTTAAATTAAGACTAAATCTGATTTTGTCTTAACTGAGTTTTAGGAAAACTCCTAGCTTTGCTCTACAAATATACTTCACAAAATACACACATGCCAAAACTGCCCCCAGGGACCTGATGGGCACACTCCATGCAGAAATGGTAGCTCTTGCTCACTGCACCTTCTTTCTCTGGTGTTTCTCAATCATCTTTTACCTTTCAACAACTCCTTGTTTTGTATTTGGAAATATTTTTGGAGGGTCTTCCCTTTTCATCTGACTTTTGTTGTACTGCAATACCAGATGAAGGCAAGCAGATTATCTTAAAAAAAAGTTGTTTCATTAATCTGAAAATAACAAAGACCTATAAGAAAACAGCCTGTGTTCAAATTACTGCTCAGTGGGGCATATAAAATTGAAAACAGAGAATTCATTTTGAAAACCTAAATATAAATGGCTTCTCTGTGAGAAAACAAAGGAGAGAAAGAATTGATCATGCCCAATTTCTCACTGTAATTATCTGATTTCCAAAAGTATATTTGAGATCAGTACATTTCTAACTGAAGAGAATGCTGCCCTTAGTCATGTTGTCACACATTTAATAGCTTTTCATCCTAAAATCATACCTTTAGGCTATTTATTTAGTGCCCCTTAAAGGCTTGAAGAGATTTACATATTGAGAATGCATAACTTCTATAAACTCTTAGAAAGAGAAAACACAGAAGGGAAGTTGCACAAAACTTTCCTTTCTCCCCGCAGACTGTTTTACCACAGATTCCCTTGGACACAAGTCAAACAGCATGTCCCAGTGTTCTGGAAAAACTGACTTTTTCCTTAAGATTTAGATCTCTTTCACTAGTAACATTTGCTTCCTGACCCCCTGCTCTCACATTGCTGAAATCTAGACACCATATGCAACTTACTCTTTATCTGAACTTAAAGGAATTAATAATCTTTAACTACATTGAAATACTTCCAATTAGTCCTTGTTCTCATCCTGAAAACTGAATTATTTCTCTGAAATATCAAAGACAGCTCCATAATTATTAAGTGTATCATTTATACAGTTTGCTTCATAAAGTTTCAAATTCATGCTATGCAAGCCAGAAGTTACTTTCTCCTGTTTCACCAGCCCCACCACAACTTCACTGCTTACCCATTTCCTTCCCTCCCCTCAGAAAAACACAGCTAGAGATGGTACAGGTGGCTACAGTCAGGGCAGAGGTGAATCCTTGCTTCAAAGGCAAAGATCACCTCTGAATCTCCCATTTTGAATATAGTATGGGTCCAGCTCAACATAGATAGCAGTCTATGGATACACCAGGAACAAGCACCGGATCCTATTTTAAATACAGTCACTTGTTCCAGTCCATGGTGTACGGAACAAGAGATCAATTACTACCCAAGTTATGAACAACCAAGAGTAGTAGGAGGAAGTCATCTCTATGCAGAGTGAGGTTCCAACTTAGAGGACTGTCTCCTCTAAATATAAGTACATGCAAAATGATTGTTCAGTTGAAGTATGCATGATCATTCAGCGGTGGTAAATAATCACAACAGAACATTACTTATAAGTAAGGGAGAAAAGACAGCTTGGCTAGAAATCACTACATAATTTAGAATGTTTTCATTGCCTATGTCTTCTTCACACACATTTTAAACCTCTTTGTTCCTCAAAGTAGTTCTTCACTGTTTAGGACTTCTCATGACTCCACTAGAGCTTGAAAGAGACGAAAGCAGAACAAAGGTTCCTCAGTGCACATTTCAGATGTGTGCATTGTTTCCAATGAATATGTATTCCTTTAGCCAAAACTTTCCAAACTACTTTCCACCTTCTGGAGCAGACAACTAATGACTAAAGGTGTGTAGGTGTGTGTACATAAATGTGTCATCAAGAGAGTTATATAGCTTAACAGACAAAAATAACAGCTTAAAGGAAACACAATCAAAAAGAAATAGGAATAAAGTTTCCCATATCCCTAACCCCCTTCATACTCTCAACAGACTTGAAACAACTGCATTAATGCAGCAAGCAATAGCTTGTAAAAGGATGCAAACCAGCTGAAACATTTGACAGACAGTGTTAAATACCAGAGGATTCATATCAACCACTTTATTTGAAAAGGTGCTTTGAAGTTGGCTATCTTTCATGTACCTCTTTCATGGCACATTAATAAGGAAAACTGAGATGGGGTAAATTAAGTCCCAAGGTCATATCTAGAGTTACAGCGCTGTGGGTACCTGATGAAATACGGATTAATGCTGCATGAGCACTGAATAAATAAAACCACTTCTGTTAACCACTCAAACAAGTTTTACAAGTAGTTCTGAACTTTATTCGGCAACTAGACTTCAGACATCTTAATCCACCCACACTGCTTTGAAACCTAATTATCATAATGTGAACCCGAATGTTAGGTTCCTTTCAAACTGCGAGTGCTATGAAGCAGAAAAGTAATGGGAATTAAGCTAGTGTAACATTAGAAATGTAGAGGCATGGAACTTGAAAGTGGCATTTGTTAAAGCTGAGAGAGCATAATGTAGATATTCAACAACATAAAACACACATTTAAATTGAAAAGGATATTTAAAGCATGTGCAGACACCTATAAAATACAAGCGGACCTAAAATCCTGTAGAACAAACATTTCTAAATCAATTTCTTGCCACCAAGGTCCAACTTCAAAAGGTATTACAGCCCTATTCTACCTTAGCAGAACATTTCTAAGTATTCTAAAGCAGATAATTTAAACATTAAAGAAAACCCAATGAGAACTTTACAAGACATTACAGACTTTCCCCTATTCGTCACAGTACAGAAGTGTTTGAACTTAAACAGCAGTAAATTATTAATTACATTGCTTATAAAGTCTTGAGGATAAGAAAAGATTTTGCTGTAACTGGCAGAAAAGGATTTTGCATCAAGTTTAAAACCAAGTAGAAAGAAATTAAACACCAACCCATTTAAACAACAAAAAAAAATACACTTGCCTGGCTGCATTCTATGCTGCATGTTGAAAACAATTAACAATTCCTGACACTTATCAAACTTTCTTTTAAATACAAGCTGAAATACTTTGAGTGTGCATTAATGCAGCAAGCACATAAGAGTCAGATCAGTAAGAATGCTTGTATTGTGACAACAAAACCATTGAGGCTGAAAGAGAAATTGTGATTTGATTTTGCCAAATAGAAAGATTGAGCTGTTTGTTTTGTCCTGCTTTAGCATAGTTCACCTGTCATTCAGATAGCTTTCATTTCCAAGATGCCTCAAACTGACAGCAATCAAAGAAAAACAGATTCCTGAAATATTTTTTCAAGATTTTCATTTAATCCAAAAAGGCCAATGAAATCCTGAAAGTTCATCATCTGCCATGTTAATGCTGAACACAATGTTGTTTCATTTACATTTCTGGTCCTGTTAAAACAAATACACTTGTCTAAACTAGAACATCTGTTTTGGTTATAATACAATGTATCTTTGGCAAGAACTCACAATAGAACTAACATAAATAATCAAAAATATTTATTGAACCTTGTAACAAAAACTGATTTGTAACAAAAAACCCAAAGACTAGATATGACTGTCCCTGGCTCTAGTCCAATCCTAATCTAAGTCAATAAACATAGCTCTAAAAGGGAAACTACACTAAAAAAAAAAAAAAAGGAAAAGAAAGTCCTGTAGCTGTTTAGGTTGGATGCAGCTATCTGAAAGCACGTTAGTTACAAAAATAGTGAAAAATATTTGCTTTAAATCAAAAACTGTCAAGCTAAGTCCAGACAGGTTTTAAAGCCACATGAAAAATCATGCCATACGCCTCATTTCCTACTACTGTCTTCACTGATTTGTCTTTGGGAAACTTCAGTAAAACTCCATGCAGTTTACATTTGCCATTGCTAAGAATTTTTTATTTTAATCACTTGCTTTTCATCTATTATCTTTAGCCTTCATTATTTGTGCGTGCACCAATGCACACACCTTTCTGAAATTACACCTTCTATTATTGTCCCACTTCCCTGGAAATGCATGATTCTGAGCTCTATATGATGAACAGGACAGAAAAGTATAAACAGATTTTAACTTTTTTATAATCATTCCTGATCCAATTTCCCAAGGAAATTGAAGTCTGTAGTACCTCCCCATCATTCACCTTTCTGAACAACAGCTTATGGTGAGTGTCCAGCCTCATCTGCCAAGCCCCTTTACATCTGGACTCCTTCAATGAAAAAAAGTTTCCACACAGATACAAATAGTAATTCTCTAAAACTTGCATACAGCAATGAGCTGAGCTCTGTTTTTCTGGGCAAAGATTTCCACCTTGATGCAGGTCAGTGCATCCCTGTGAGAAGCTGAAAGCTTGAGAAATGGTATCATGTTAGATGCAACTGACTCATTCTGTTACAGTTCAAGTACTGGATGGGGGTTTTTGTTCTAGGGGGTTTAGGTCGTTTTGTTTTGTTTGGAGTTCTTTGTGGCTTTGTTTTCCTCACAGTTTAAAAGAACTATATTGATTAGCAAATCCATTCTTTATTTATAACTGCAACCTGCTGAAGTAGGCCTTAAGAATTAACTGTTCCAACAATGGCTGAAAGTATTTATTATAGATTTTAAGTGAAAAATAATTAATAAACATCACTTCATCCAAAAGCATACACAGATTTCCACAGAACTGATGAGAGAGATGTACTCAGCCTACGTATAAACAAAGTCCTCATACTTTTAAAAAAAGCCTATAATGAGAAAACAACGTAATCTAGGAAAGACTTTGAACATGGAAGCAGAAAAGTTGTTTGTGGTCTGAAAGCACATACTCTAGAGGACTTTACTTTTTAAAAAGAGGAGGATCAGCAGAGCATATTCTTACAAGTCACCTTGCACAGTTCCCCTCAAAAGGTATTGCAATTATCCCAATGTACACCTACTGTCCCCTGTAGTTCAAACAGTAACACTGTACCAATTGCTGCTCATTTAGCAAGTATCACATTTTTAACTCAGACTGACACAAATTCCAGGCATTTCACTGGATTATCACAAGTGGGGGTTGGACGGCTGGACTCATCATTCCTTTCTGTTACTAAGAAATACCAAGGAGATTAATGCTTTCTGGAGCTAGAAAGGAAAAAGTAGCTGCCTTGCAGGGTTCAGCAGCATGGCTTGGAAACCCCAACACTGGATAAAGTAATGAGATGCACATGACACTAATTTCTCAGAAAGGGATACATGGGAACCCTGACCCTTACGAAAAAACTCATTACAGACTGACAAAATGTGAAGAGAGACAAGCACTGCAAATGCAGCTTGTCTGTAAACTCACATACATAAATTCACACACAGACAGCACTATACAAAGTTCAAGGTTCAAGAGCCCCACATATCACCTACAGCATGAAGTAAAAAAAAAAAAAAAAAAAAAAATCACTTTGCTTTAACGTGAAGCACCTCGTGGCTCTGCACACAAATTCTGAAGTATGGACTAGCTCTGCCAAATGAACCCAACATAAGAAAACCACTAACAACATAAATGTATAAATTAAAAAATTATTTCTGATTATGTTAACTTTCAGGACATTACATGCCAAGTTATACAACTGCAGTTATAGATTTTTGCTACAAATACCAGTTCTGGAGAAAGTGAAAGGTTAAAAAATTATTGCTCACTACTAGAGAAAGCAACAGACTTGTTAACCTGACTTCTGCCATACAGCATTTATACTAATTCCTATTACACAAGAGCTTTATCAGTTCTAAGAACTTGGTAACTTAAGTACAACTTTGAAAATTTTGTCACCTTTAATGATAAACAAGGAAAAATATTAAATCAAGACAGGTAAACAGTGATAAAAACAACAATCACAGTATTATAAATAAATTTTTCTGTGTAAACTAGTATATGATCAATAAATAAACAAAACCACTCTTTCAGATGGAATGCTTATTGCTAGAATAATGGATTTTTAAGCAATATTAAGTGAACAATAGTGAAATTAAGCATTTGCAGACAGAACCCACATAGTATGAAATGTTTTGCACTCTCTACAATAGTAAAACATTCACTATTTTTGGCCTGGACTCAGTAAATAGGATGCCTAATTTTTCAGAAGCTCAAATAACCTCCTCCCTTTGCAATCAGTTACCATTAGAAAACCTTTACTACATCTCCTGGAATAAAAGAATGATTTAAGAATGGAATCTTGCACAAATTTACTTGGTAATCATAGAAATGAAGAACAAGTGTGATTGCACCATAAGACAGCAGAAATAACACATTTGTTAAACACATCTGTAAGCCCACCTCCTCATTTATGAAAAAAAGGGACTTTAGAATGTATAGCATAGTTTGAACAGCAAAAGGACATAACCTTCTTTAAAAATATGGAAAACTTATTTCAGCAAGCTAAGACAGTGAAAACTAAATACTGCTGTTAAATGTTGTCACAAAGGATAACCCAAGGTTAATCACAAAAAATGCTTTAGAAAAAAACATTATATAGAGGTGGGAATTAAAAAAAGGAGAGGAGTACTGCATGGTAGAAAAGATGGTGATATAATACAGTTTCCATCCAAACCAACAGAAGAATACTTTAGTTCAAATTCAACAAACTAATGGATAAAATCTGAAGTCTGAAAAGGATAAATATATTCACTACTCTCCACTTGGTATTAACACAGTATTTATTTCCAGATCATTTAATTCCCATAGGATTACCAAGCATTCCATACTGCAGTCAGACAACAGAAGCTTCATCACGTGCAGTTAAACCTCATTTATCAAGAAATAAATACACAATGCCAAACGGGTCCTTAGCTGTTAGTGTTGCTATTCTTGCATACTTTGTTACAATGATAACAGCAAGAGAGTGAACCTCAGGAAGAAAAAATAAAATGCTTCAGTGAGTCTCTCTTACTGACTCAGGATAACTACTGTCATGCTTCAAAGAGCTACAGCTAGTTTTCTTTGGCTAGAACCTTGGGTCAAGCTTGACTCAAATACAGACAAGGCAGCAGAAAGAAATACTTCAAAAATTACATCTAAAATTACCTGTTAGGTTAAAATATGCTGAACAAATGGATAATATCCCAGCAAAGGGATCTTACCAGTAAACAACATCCAGCGGTGCAAAATATTTCTTCATAATTAAGTCAGCAAAATAAGCTTCTGTTTCCCTGCAGGCCGTGCCATTGCCAATCACAACAGTGCTGCAGCTTTGTGTGGGTTAAAAAAACCAAACAATTACTCTCAAATATTCTTTTATACCTTTTCATGCATAGTATTCAATCCACCACTGTGATCAATACATCTTATTTTAGATAATACAAGGCCCAGATGTAATGAGAAAACACTCCTAGAAGCATCATGTTGTGGTTAACAGGTTTTCAATGTGACAGTTCATGAGATGAGTAAAAAATTTTCACTTATTTGTAAATGGGATTGTACAGTGGTAAAATAAGCAGAAAATCCAAAAATGATACTTCATATTAATAAATGGAATGTTATTTATAGTCCTCAAACACTTTCACCTCATATTTCCCTCATCTGGTATGAGTCATGAAAAAGAGCAGAAGCCAAAGCAATCAGCATCTTAATTCCTTAATGGGAATATCACCGTTTGCAGCAGCTTCCGAGGTCATTCCCTCTGACTGCCCTCACCACAGCCAGCCAGCCACCAAATCACCTTGTTTAAAGCCAATCTAATGCTTATAGACAAACTGGACTGGATGCTGTGGTAATTCAGCAGCTGACTCAGTAGACCAGATGTCTGTCCACAGAAATAGTTGGACACAAACTTTTAATCATGCTGCCCCTGTTTGTAATTCCATCTGAGAGCTACCTTTGCAGGATTTCCTTTGGATGACAAAACTATATCAAAACCTAATGCAGCTTTTGAAACAGAGAAAGACTGATGAGTGATTTGGGGGTTGCAGGGATAGGAAGAGGAAGGCTAAACTTATTCCTTAGCTGAATGCTAATTTCTATTCCCAAAAATAAATGGATTAACAGTTTTATGGGGATACATTCACAGCACGCAGCCTTACTCATAACCATGGCTTGATTTGATCTAACATAACAGTACTGCAAAAGCACGAACACAAAAGAGAAAGCAAGCTCTGAACTAGACTAAAGAAAATAAGCCTCCAGTTAAATCAGTAGAATTCTTAACGCAATCAAAATCAAGCCTTTCTATAGTGAAGATTTTAATTTTGTTCGGTAAGAAAGCAACAAATGAAAGTTTCTTTAGCATACCTGTACTGTAGCAGAAGCCTCTTTATCTTCTCAGCTTCACGAAATCCTTGACCAGAATGCAAGTACACTACATCAGTATGGAGTATTTGACCTAGAACAAAAGGCAAAGCCAATTGATGAAATCCACAAAGGTCCAAAGGCTATATCCTGCAGAACTACTGAAGTTAATTCAATGGTTCACAAAGAAAGCTTCCTAATCAGCCATCTTTCCCTTTGATTTCTATATCCATTTAGAACAAATGCATGGTTGGCATAGGACAAGAATGCTTTGGTAAAAGAAAAACAAGTTAATACATTTTGTAGTTCCCTGCAGACATATTCACATATCAAGTAATGAACACCTAAAAATATCAGCAAATATAATGCATTATATCACAGAGAAAAAGAGCAACTTACTATAAAATATTTATTGTTCTAGTGTAGTACAATTTAGAAATCCAGTAAAGAGTGATGAAATTAGAAAGTTTAAGGACTTGCAATACACAAGTCCTAGAATTCCAATGCTAGCTCTTGTCATCATCCCGTCTATCACATTTGGAAAGAACTATATTACTGATAGCTAATGGTGCAATGAAAGCTCAATCCTTTACCTCACCTTTACTGCCTTCTAAAGAACACACCTTTCTTTACATTCTTCTGGGGTGGATATAGTCTCAAGCAAAAAGCAACAACAAAAACAAACTGGTTTTGCATAAGCCTAAAGAGGTGTGTATCCCCTGAACGGACTAGGATGAAGTGGAAAGGCTCTGTTCTATATGTGAGCTAAGAAGTTTTGCAAAAATTGTTTCTGACCTCTTACATTAAACACACACACTGCTAAACAAAAAGGGCTGAAAAAGTGTCCAGATGTCCAAGACACTAACCTTAAAAAAAGCAATATTATAGAAAGTACTTAAACTCAAATTCTTTGTTAAACAATAAAAATGCCAGGTGTTCTCTTTGCGGATTACTGAGGGGCACAATCATTTCAACCTGTATTCAGGAAGGCAGAAGGCATTTTAAATTCTATTTAAGAGAGCAGTAATAACACCAAAGAAGTCACTGGAATCCAGGTGCCAGAAACTTAAGCTAGCTGAAGAAAGGAATTTATACAACAGGATGTGCGGAAAGCACTAATAGCTTTAACAAAAAAAAAAAAACTAATTTGATGAAAAAGTAGGATTTGAAACTATCTTTACTCTAAATCAATATATTTTTAATCAGTCCTTCCAAAAATGTTTGGAATTGAAACTTACTGGTTGGTGAAATAATTGCCAACTTGCAGCCATGTTTGTAGCCAGGATCTACTCCCATCAAAACACGGCCCCTCACAGGGCTGGTCAGAAGCAGCTGACGGAGATTTCTCCCAAACATCATCACAGACTCTTTCTCTGCATCAGATGTCAACTTGGATCTTAAAAGGATAGAAATAAAAAAAAATAAAAATCCAAAATATTTTTCTTTCAAATAACTTCCAAATACACTTATTAGTTGTTCCAAAGTTGTAAGGCTTTTTGCAATCATGTTTCCATCATCTTTAATTAATGTTACAATTTAAATCAAGTTGTTGACACCTTTTTCAAAAGGATCAGCTACATATCATCTCATTCTTGTTCTAAGAAAGTCAGTCAATATAAGAAGTACAAGAGAAACACTTGTAAGAACATACACCCACCAACTACCATTCAAACATCAAGTCAATTTTGAGCAAAGAACAGCTTCCTTCCAAAGATGATACTAATTGTAAAGAAAAGTGGATTTGAAGGAGGCACAGATCAAATTCATCATAATTTCACAGTTCTAGAGAAAAACCACAATCCAGCAAAAAATGGATAGTGGTTTACACTGAGAGGTGCCAGAGAGAAACTGGAAGGGTCCCTCCAACTAATTGCTAACACACCATGACTCGTGAGGCATTTAAATTTGTCTTTGGATTGCTTCATTTAACACACATGAAAGAAGTGTGAAGACTTGAGCTTTTTCTAGGAGGGTATTCTGATTCCTCAGAACAAACTGCAAAGCTGCTGGGGCCACAGTGTTCCCTTTCTTTTCCAAGTTATGTTCTTTAACAGAAAGAAGTGAGGTAGTGCAGTAAGGATTGACTTAGATGACTTGAAGCACAAACAAGGACAAGTATTTTCATCGTGGTATGGCACTTTAAAAAAAAAACAAACTGAAAGAGTAATAGATACAAAAATATTCATCACCTCTCTGATTTCTTTTTCTTTTGCAGGTACTCATTATCACTTGCCAATGCATTACATTGTCAGTAACTCCAGTAATTGGGGAGTCAAAAGCAATAGAGTAAAGCCTTCATTTAAAGGTAGCCAGTGCCCTTATTCTCCTTTTCTTTTTACCTATCACTGAAAAAAAACAGCTATCTTGGTTTATTTCTACAGAATGGAAAAAAAACTGCATTACAGTTAACTAACCCTATCAGAATGGGACAGGGAAAATTGCTCAAGTTGTTCAGGTCAATCAATGCATGGCACAAGTACACTACAAATAGTTCAAAGAGAACCCTCATAAGGGCTATTTTACAAGATGGAGTATGAAGGTGTTCTGAGCAGTTTTTGGTTGTGGAAGAACTCAAAAGCCTGACTTTAATTTGCCCAGGATCCAACCAGTCAACCAGCTCAGCCCTGTCTCATCCCACAGTGGTACAGAAAGAACTAATATATCCTCATCAATTTGTAAAGTAGTCCAGAAAGATGTCTAGATCCTCTTTCATACATAACTGGTGGAGCATTTCCTAGGGAAGTGCGCAACAGCAAAAGGCTCCCTTTTTTCCATGTGTTCTTTGTTTCTGTATCAGGTAGATGAGATTATCACAGACACAATTCAAAGAGAGATGGTGAAGGACACACATGCATTACAAGGCTCCTTAGCAGTTCAAATGTGCCCTCAGCAAAGAGCAGACACTATATCACCACCAAATGTGTGAATGGCTGCACCAGTTCAGCTAAATTGTCCCTCTATTGTAGTATTCTGTCCCCAAGTCTGTCTTCAAGCAGTTGCCTAAGCAACTGACAGAACAGCACTAGCATCTGTCCCATAATCTCGTCCTAGCCTACAACTGCTTCCAGAGTATTTCCTGGGCTTGTCATGACTTGTCTCTTTACTAGCTCATAATAGAGCTCTTGCTCAACTATCCAACCTCCTCCTGAAGACAGATAAAATTCTTTCATCCACAGTCTGTTGGCAGTGAGTTTTGCAGGTCCATAACAAACTGTAAATGGCAGCCACCTTTCGGTTGGAAAGTGATTGGTTTTATTATGCTCCCCTAAGTCTTATACTGGAGGGGAGTAAAAATTTATCCCTAGAAACCTTATTTCACTCTTCACACATGGATTATGTCTAAGTCCTCCCTTTTCCAAGGCGAAGTCATAGTGTAGCCGTTTTTTTACTTTCCAGAGAAATTATTTCATTCCTCATTCCCCTTCACTGGGCCTTTTCAAGTTCCAGTGAATTGTTTTCCTGCTTCCTACCCCCCTCCCCATGTGAGCAGACCAAAATGGACAACAATATTACAAACAAAAGCCAAATAAGTCAATGATTCTTTGTCTTTATTCCTTAACTAAATAATCTCATCTTCTGAGCACTTGATATTCATGTGGGGCAACCTTCCACCATGGTGCCAAAGCCCCTCTCCTGTGGCAGGATAGCTCAGGGCTATCAGTTTTACTTATGAAAAGATAACTACTTCCCCTTGAAAGTATAATTTTACACTCATTTTCCACTGCATTTCAGTTTCCATTCCATTTCTTGATCAGTCTTACAGCATCCTTCTCCCATTTTCCCCTTCTCTAATTAAAAAAAAAATAGAAAAAAAATTTAAAAACCTAAACCACAGAACAAGTTGCTTCTAGGGTGAGTCCAGAGACAGGACACTTAGATGCCACTTATGAGAGACCAGAGAAAACAAAAACAAATACCTCAGTCTCACAGAAGTACGGATCTTCTAAATACACACATAACAGAGAATCAACCAGTCACCCATGCATGTAAATGAAGGTTAAAAGTTGCTTGTAGACAAGGGAATGGAATGCCCTTGAACCAAAGGTTTTGTACAAAGACAGGCCAAATTCCATCTTTCCACCTATTCCAAGGATACAGGGTCCCAGCTGCCACAAGGCCAAGTCCTCCCACACTGCAAATTCCTGTCAGTCCAAGGGAGACTTGTGTAGGAATTAAAATTGCCCCTAAACACATGCTATTAGTTATGTCAGCCGTATGGAAATCATGTTTAAAATTGGCATGGATATACAGCAACTTTTACAGCAACAGGAAATGTTACTGAAATTGCCAGGTGTGTAGGGGGAATGTCCTCTCTATTATGTAATATCCTGTGTTTTTAAATTTCAAATATAGACATCTCTTTTTTCTCTGTCTCTTATTCAACACTTGTATCAATTACATGATCTACTGTCTGAAGCAGTGGCCCTTAATTTCAAGCCTGGTATAATCATTTAATCCTTTGGAAAAAAACCCATCAAGCTACCCAAAACAATATAAAATCTTTCTCTTTTTTAGTGTGCTACTGGCTTCATCCAAATGGCAAGATGTCCAGCTTCATGCTTTTCCAATTTACAATAGTTCTCATTAATAGGGCAGAGATAAAAGGCAGAGAGTAGTTCTCCTCCCTAAACACAAGCAAAATGGCTATTTTGGAAAAAAAATTCCAAACAAATAAACCTCAAAACTCTTGAGTTCCTACTTTATGAAAATATATCAATTAAGTCAGGACCCCTCCCTTGAATCTACAAAGCATTCAGACTGTATATCACTAACAGGTGTATCATAATAAAAGCAAATAACCCTAATAATGATCTATTAATTTCCATATTCAATGTTATAAGATTCAGTTTTTAAACTGAGATTTAAAATTCCACACTCCCAATTACATTTCTGTGGAAAAATATCTGCAAACTAGCTTCAGGTGTGAAACAAGATATACAGAGAAATGTTTGTGTCTCTGAAGACAGAAGAGAGAAAGCACTCTCTGCAAGAAAGCATGGAAAATTATGAAAGGATTATCCATTAAGAAATATGCCTATGCCACATCATTTGCATGAAACCCTGACGGAATCATTCCATGCAGTACTGCAACAAGATAAAATGTATTTGAAAGAGCCAAAAGCAACAGTGGACATGATTATACCAGATACAAGAAATGATATCTGACAGAATGGAAGAAAGGAAATTAAACAATAAATAAGGTAGTCGTCTTGCTGGCAAGTTTCATTCTTCTTCTGATCACTAGAAGCACCAGCAATTTCAAGACATTCTTGGAAACTTTCTGTTCCAACATTTAATGATAATAAAAAGAAAAAAGAACAGCAGGAGGTGGGTTGGAAATATTATTGCTAAAATGAGGCACTGAATACTTTAGCAGCCCTTTGCAAGAGTCGGAAAAAACAGCTCCTGGTGTGTCCGGAAAGAAAATAAGAGGAGGATAAGGGTTAAGTGGTCAGGGATCAGAATACTGTCAGGTGCTTTGAGTTCCTCTCGATAGGAGAGGTATCAGATTTTCCTATACAAACTCCACCAATCATGCAACATCATCATAAAGAGTAAAACCTAAGCAGACATCCCCTCAGGAACCGGCAGCAAACTTCGTATACTTCTCATTGATTACTTGTGAGCTACATCTAATAAGTAGTAGGGGAGGAAGCTTTTTTTTTTTTTCCCCTTTTGATTAGTAGAACAGAAAACCTTCAGCAACCTACTGCTCCAACAGTCCTCAAAGTGTTACACACAACACAGGCCACAACAGTCCTGTTGGCACAAACCACTGAATAAAAACACAGTAAGAGCCTTGAAGCACCCCATATGCCAAGTTGCTTAGTTCTCTTTAAACCAAACCCCACTAAAAAGTAGGTATTTTTCTTTACTTTTAAAGAGTTTGATTGTAGAGATGGCTAGGAATGACAACTATTTTCACTCCCATGCGACAGAGGCCAACAACTGAACTCTCCACCAGATGTTGATGGTGAGATGTTCACCATTTTGACCACAATAGACACATTGCCTCCCCTAGCGTAGCTACATGTATTGTGGTCACAAAATAATAAGTGAACTCAGTATTTTTAGAAATCTGTGAAATTCTAAGTAACAAAAACCAGGCTCACTAATCAAAAGAGGTGAAGCAATCTTGCTTGCAAAGCAATAAGTAAACACAACATACTGTAGGGAAGAAGCTCAAAAGCCACTGAAAATACATGCTGTTAACATCTTGAGTTGATGGTTCTACTCAGAGAGGTAGAACACAGATCATTCTTGCAATGATGTTCATGAACAGGTGTCAAGAAAACAGCTCCAATTCAAACACAACAGCACACCCAGGAAAGTACAGAAGAAACATTTCACAATGTGGTTGCTGATTTTAGGTACTAGATAGTATATCATTTTGATACAAGTAATTTCAACATCTCTGGTCCAAGAAACAGGGTCTCTTGGATAAATTCCATTTTGAACTACCTCAAAAAAAGCATTAACATTTAGGTCAGGTACCAGATAACCTTGCCAGAATGAAGCATGCTATATTTGAGGAATTTCTCTGGTACTGAAGAATCACACCATAAGTACTGTTAGCCATTAGAAGACAACACTTTTAATGGGCATATTCAGGGATTTCCGCTATATGGTAAACTCCTATACTACACCACAATATACCCTATTTAATTCCTGCTAATTTGATATTAATTGGAATAAGATTACAGATCTTAACGAGGGACATGATATCCAATGACATCATTACTACAATATCAGTAGTAATAAGTTTACTGACTTCTCTAGAGACATCACAATACTCACAAAATGCTATCAGACTAACACTGTAACTAATTCATTTGCCACAAAATGCAGCTGGCAAACACGAGGGGTGCTTCCAACCTTAACAATACTTTGCTGAGTTCTATTAGACAGGTAAAAGAGAGTGAGTCAGAACAGAGTCACTGACAGTACTATTGCTGTGACATGAAAAGATGTTTGAAAAATTCAGTGACATCATGGTTTATGCTATTACAAGAATACAGATAAAACTATCATGATAATATAGTTCTAAATTGGACTGTATTAGATAAATGTACAAGTATCTAAGCATGTAAACATGTAAAATGTTACTACATTTTACATTAAATGTTACTACATTACTACATGTAAAATGTCTTCACAGAAAGATCATCTCTCTACTGTAGCCTAAACTGGTTCTATAGATTTAATTTCTGATAGTCAGAAATTAAATCTATAGAACCAAGACTACATAATTCATTTCTTCTGTAAGCACAGAGGATTAGAAACATGCTGATATTTTCAAATAGAGAAATAACAGTCTAACAAAACATTGGGGAGGGAACTGCTTAAAAAAAAAAAAAACACAGTAATATGAAAATACAGATTTATTGCAGGCTTACCTGAATTCCCTACAGAGAAGAGGATATATAAGGCGTTTATATGCATCCTCTACAGAACTCCGTAGTAGCCTCATAAATTCTGGTTTTAAAAATTGTTTTGGTCTCCATCTGCAAAAGATTGGAAGAAAAATAAAAAATATTTTAAGAACACATGCAAAGAACTAGATAAAAAAGGAATTTTCCAGAAAGGCTTCTAGACTGTTAAATCCTATAAACTGCAGAATTACTACAATAATTAGGCAACTAAATCATGAGTCAAATATGAAAGGAATGAGAAGTTGCTCATAGGTCGAACACCACACAAGGGACAGACTCATCTTTTCTTAGGTATTAGAACATAATTACGGTTTTTGTTTTAAAAAAAACATAAAAAAAAACATTCTCCACTTTGAGAAGTCAAAGCTTATTATAGCTGAACAAAAAACTTGGTTCCATATTACCTTTAGGGTTGCAATGTTTGCTATTCCTCAATACATCAGAAAAAAATAACTGAACATCCTCTGTGATTGTCACTGCAGAACAACTGAAAAAAGGCAACTATGGACAGATGAAGATTAAGGAGCTAAACTAATGCCAATAAACAAAACCCAATTCCAATTTCATTTGGAATGCATTGAGTATCTCTATTCAACTTCTAAATGAATTCCTACTAATTTTGCAGCAGTTCTTATACCACAGAAGCCAAAAAAACTTAAAAAATGTTTTGCTATTTTACCTCCTACTAATATATCTGAAGTGTAATTAATAATATAGGAAAAGGGGAAATTAAATAAACAATACCAAATAAAAACAAGACTGTTTTCCAGCTTCTTCTAAGCCAAACTCTTTGAAGCCTTGAACTCTTTTCTAGGTAGACTGCACGGTAACTATATAACTGTAACAACAAATACGTCGCATTTTGCTGTAAAATACACCTCACTCTTAAAGATTCCTAGATATTTAATCAGTTGATCTTTTTGTTGGGGGCAAAGTTCCATGAAGGAGGGTGTGAGGGATGTGGGTGGTGTGTGTGTGTGTGTGTGTGAGTCCTTGAACAAGCAGAACTGACTCATTGAGATTGTCCACCCTTTGAGAAGAGATTGAGGTGAAGGAGAAGCAACCAGATATATTATACTCAAACAGAAACAAATACTATTGACATTTTCTATTAAAGTCCACCTGGTTTTTATTACTTTTAAAAAATATTGATAACATTCAGTGTTTTCTTCCCTTATGGTTATTATTATGTTACTAAATGTTATTATTTAACATGCCTGGGTCCCAAACTGTAATGGGAGATAGCCATACATATTTTAAAAAATCCGCGCAAGTTTTCTAAGTATTTGTTTGGATGGCTTGGTTTTTTTAAATGAAGCATGCTAGAATTATGGTCATAATGTGTCCAGCTGCAGCAAAACCAGAACTGAATTTTACTTTTGATCTCGTTTGCAGCCACTCATAAATACTGAGAATTCAAAATTGCTCCTACCCAGACAGCTTTTCAGTTGTCTAAGGGGATCTGCAACTTCCTGAAACAGCTTTTCTATGTGTCTGTGCATATAATAGCTGAGAAACTTGTGATAGAGTCAACCCTGCATTGAGACACAGGAGCAGAATTCTCACCATTCAGTTTAACAACATTCAGGGCTGTAATTCAGTGCTTAGCCACATGACGTCATCACTTTGCCAACAGTTTTTGCAAATAGCTCTATCATAATTATTTGCAACTAGAGACTTTTTCTACACCTATCTAAAACTGAGAAAGGCTTTAAATCCTCTTATTGCCATCACATTCTATAAACATGAAGGTTTTACAGGTACAAGTATGACTAACATCCTCAGCACAAATAAGAATGAATTTGGAAACCTGGCAGCTGTTTCCCCCTCTCTTCCATCCATTAAAGCCAGTTAACAAACTTTTCCTCTGTAAATAGGTTATCACAATAGATATTTTTATTACCTGCTTATAGATCAGTAAAAATTTAGGCAACATTCTGTTAGAAGTTGCCACAAATGAGAAAACATTCAAACAGCAAGTTCAATCACAGCAAATACTGTAGTTTCATAATTTCAATACTTCTTGAAAGAAGAGAAAAATCCACTTTGCAGAAAGCAAAGCAAAATCATGTGTGTATATTTTTAAAGATCATCACAGCCTAGTTAAGCCTCCCTCTAAGAATGGATTTTTCTTGATTATTTAATCAAGATCTAGATTTTGAAGCCAAATTTTAAAAAAGCTCCACACAAATAGTATCATCTTACTCTGATCATCAGTTCTCCACATCCTAGTGCTCACAACAGAGACCACAACCAACATAAATGGCTTAGACTACTGAGACACCAGAGGGTGGAACTACACATAAATAGAATTAACAGAGCCCACATTAAGAACCACTAGTTCTGTAAGTACTGATTAATATCTGTTCCAGGAAGAGCCCAGCTAGGCTTTTAGACCTGAAGGACAAACAGCAGAGCTTTGTGTTCCTCCAAGACATTAAGTAAAACATGTACCAAGTTAGTAACCACAGACAAAGCAAGCCTTTAAGGCCTGTACCATGGACTTAACACAGGATCTGAAATATTTGACTGGAAACTGGAAAAACATCATCAAACATCAAAATTCATTTTCAAGGCTGCAATTCCACTTGGGAACAAACTCTCACCCCATCTCACTTAGGAACAACTCCGTGTTGTTTCTATACTCCAAGCCAGCTAAGCAGCCCCTCTCTGGCTCTCTCACTGATCATTTTTCTGTGTTCAATTTCACAACAAAGTCTTTGGGACCAGTAGAATTCCAGTGTTAATGGAAGTAGGTTCACAGTCAGAGATGCCATTTTTTGGAAAAAAAAAATACAATCCACACAGCCAGGCATAAGGATATTCCTGAATTTTCTACACAAACCCAAATTGCAAGGAAATAGATGTTTATGCCAGCTAATTAACACTCTCAACTTGCAAAAAATGTACAATATTCTTAGCATCTACACAGAGCTCAATGCAATAAGGAACTCTAGTCTTCCAAACTCACTTTCTACTGCAGAAGCACTTAATGCTAAAATACTTGTCTCAGAAGAATACAAACAGTCCAGAATATTTCCTACTAATCCACTAGGCAGTAGGTGATACTGTTTTCTGGCTAAAATACTGGCCAAATTCTATAGCAAGCTGGCATTTCTTATTCTGCAACTGATTGTCTATGTGATTTCTAGCAAATTAGTTAATATCTTTGCAAAGTTTTGAAACCATTGACTCAAAAAAAAGTTATTAACCTTCTGCTCTAACCAGCAAATCAATGCAATGAAAATAATGCAAATTCCACACCTGGACAATCATTTCAAAGCTTGCAGGGCAGATTTACTATTTGCCAGTTTGATAACACAGTTGTCAATCTAAGGAGGAAGATCAGAATCTGCCCTCAATGTTAATGCACAAAGATTAAAACCATTACTTCAGAAGTTTTATAATGATGGAAAAGTGTCCTTAAATAGTAAAAAGCCATAGGCATATATAGCCTTATGAGTGCTAAATATTATTAAGTATTCACTTTCAAGGTCAATATTCTTCTTATCCCAGGATGACTCACAAAAGGGTAACCAACCAAAAATATCTCAATTTACATCCCACTTTTATTTGTGCAGCAGTGACAAGCTGTTCCATTATGTGTGGTCCACAGTGCTTCCAAATTCTGTCATAGATGCAGTAAAAGCAAGACTGACAGCCGTGTTCTGCTTACAGAATATACAGCTTGAAGGGAGGACAGAAATTCTGTTACAGGTACTAAAAGTAGAAAGAAACCGGTGTATTTGTGACTACTGATACTTTCCTGGAAACAAAAAAGGTTGCTTAGCATAAGAGTAACACTATCTGGCCAAAAAATACTTTAATACTTTCAGAGACCTATTCTTCCCCTTCAGAGGGAAACAGCCCTATTAAATTTCTACAGTGAAAAGGAACATTTTTACCACATTCACTTCTTGGACTTCTTGTGAAAAAGAAATACATGCTAAAGTAGTATCACTGTATTCAGTTCTACACTTTAAAAGGTGCAATTCTTCCTATTTTTCTTCCCTCCTTTTGGTTATTCATTTCCAGCATGAAAAGGAAGGAGTTTCTAAGATACCACCAGAACAATGCCCAATATTTTAAACTACTGAGAAAGTCATTTTTTATACATGCAAGGAAGATGCACTGTTTGGATCATAATATTCTCCAGCAGAGGACGTCAAGGTACAGTTTCCAAGAAAAAAACTGTCTGACAGATATTGCACAAAACACATATAGTTAACCTAAAGTTTTGCAAATGACCTTGAAAATTATGCCACACTAAACATCTCACTACAGGCTTAAAAATCCCAGACAACTTGTATGAACAAATCAGTAAGAAAGAAAAGAACCTGGCTTTTATAGTCCAGTTTTCTAACTTGAAAAGAGATCAAAATACAAGAGATGGTTCACACAATATGTGAGAGCTATGCATTGAAAGCAGTTACATTTATGTTTGTCTATTAAATCCATTAAATTATTTTTAAACATGTAATTCCTTACGTTTGTGAAACTTGAAGTTGCATACTTCACAGACCTAAAATCTTATATAACCCTATTTAATCATTGCAATTGGGCATATGAAGGTATTTTGAAGTCTGGAGTATACTCTATCGGATTCTACAAAGTCCTTTCAGTAAAGGTTACTGGATGTGATGCATATTACAATTTGAAAATATATTCACATTTCACCAGCCTTTGCATATGTTTAAAAAAAATTCAACTGCTTCAAGAACCGTGCCAGAACTTGCAAATATAGCCCAAGGCATGATCTTTTCAGCATAATGCTACAGCAGATGGAAATACAGAGTAAGAATTATCCACTTGCTAATTTCATCTAATCTAATAAATATTTGTTTATTTTCTTCTCTTAATGTAACAAGACACATGAGATACACTTCAGTATGCAGCTGTCTATAGAAAAAAGAGATTTCTGTAAGAATATGTATCCATGCAGACCTTTCATTGACACACCACCAACAGAATTCATTCTTCACCCCGTCAGGAATGTTGACCTTCACTGTCAGGATCTTCAGATTTTCCCCTCGGTTAATGGCCAGAATCTGAGTGCAAACATAAATGGCAGAGACAGATGACACACAAAATATCCAAAAGATAAACTTATCAACATTTGTGTACGCACTTGCTTGACATTCTGTAGCAAATCAGGATGGTGGTACAGTAAATCAGTTCACAAAGTACTAGCATGTACAGATAACATCCACAATTTAAACACAGATTAAATCATGCCATGGCATAACAAATAATACATTTTTCCTGGAGTCTGCAATCTTAGGATCCAGTTTAATCTTAAACACCCTCATAATGCAAGACAGCATGAATTTTGGTGGTGGAATAATTTTATTTAATAATCCAAATTAAAATCCAAGAAATTAATCGAAGAGCGATTCCAATCAAAACTAGACCTCAGAAAAAGTTATTTCTATGCTTCAGATTCCATTTTTCTTCCCATTATTAATCCAGATTTTAAATTACTTATTAATCACAACTTGTGACACTGAAGTTCTCAGCTTAATTTGAAAGATGAATTTAGTTATTCATGCCTAATTCACAAATAGCAGAAAAGGATGTAAACACTCACTCTCTTTACAGTAACTCCTACCTCAAACCATATGCACGCACTTCTGACAGAGTCTTGTATACTTAACTCCACAGTCATGATCTAAAGCTAAATTTGGTTGCATACATGCTACCTGTACACAGAGTTCAATTTTAAATGGAAGACTATGACTCTACACTGAAAACCAGAATCACAACACAAGTGGTGGATCCTGGAGGATTCTGGCGGATAACTACTAGTCTAATCTCACTATGGAGACACTGAATATTCACCTTAATACTACAAAAACTCACTGACCAGCAAATTTTAGAAACAGAATAATACTCAAGCAAATAAAATGTGCATCTTCAGATTTCATTTTTCCTTCCAAAGTATTTTAAAGTAGAAAAATACAAAAAAAAAAAAGAAACCCCCTCGAAGCTGACATTCCTGTATGACTACACATGTTGCTGTATGTAGCAGGCCCTGAGCACTGTCACAACAGAGCATTCTGTGTCAATCATGAACTTTAATTCAATCACTAGCTAACTCAGACATGTCACATATGTTAAATACAATGGTTTAAAATGACTCCAGGACATAGTACCAATTTATATTCCTCAGCCTTACTGCTCTTGTGACATACCAGGCCTGACATATCATTGAACAACAAAGCTAATAATAAAGATTGCATGTGAAATATTATAGCATCTGGTACCTTGACTGCCAAAGCAAATGTTTTCACGTAGAAATTAGAAAGACACATTTTAACAAATCAAATGCTTTCACGTTTATTCTGACTTTACTTTTTAAAAGAGAGAAAGCTAAACGTCAAGTTAAAATGAAATCAAAGTGATGCTCACAGCAGAGAATATATGTGATAGAATTATAATGTCATCATTCAGCATGCTGTCAACAGGGTCAATATTTGCATCATATTTTGTTTCCTGGCACTATATCTGCGGAATGTGTCAGTCACCTGAACTTAAACCAGCTGTTAATGCAGTCACTAATATTATTTGTATTTTTTACTCTCAAATAATCTGCCTATCCTGTTCTAAGTGATACATTCAGAGAAGAATAATCATCCAATAAATGCTCAGTTAAGAATGCAATTACTCAATTTCTCCCTCCACTATAATAAAGCTCTTTTTGTATAGTCTGGTTTTTTAAGTAACAGGTTAAAATCTGGCTATTCTCCTCACAAAGCAGTCTTCACTTCTGGAAAAAGACAGTTTTTATAGGAGATTGGAACAGATCCAGGGCAAGGGTTGTTAGAAACAACATACATTTTTCAGAGAAAGCAAGAACAACAATATGATCCAGTCACAAGATTCATCAAGCCTTATTCTGTTTATCCTAAAAACACAACATGCTTCATTTTGCACAATTCTCTTATATGTTGCATATTGACTTAAACTCACAGAATAAGTTCTGTATACTTTGCCAAGGACTTTAAATTCCAATTCCTTTTTAAGTATGAGATTGAAAAAAGAGCATTTGCCTTAAATGCTACACTTAATTAATGAATTCTTTTCCTCCCACTATTTCAGTCCTCTCCAAATACAGGAAAGCAACCCCAAGGCATACACAAACACTAAACTGTTTACAATTAGTCAAAAACTCAAGCTCTTGAAAGATTTTTTTTCTTAGTTATAACAGTGTTGGTATTGCTTCTCAGCCATGTCCTAAGAGACTCCAGTCAGGTTCTCCTTGCTGCCAAAGGAAGAAGCTGTGACTGAACCTCCCGCTAGCAAAACGTTCCAGCTGGAACCACCCACAGGGTATCTGACCATGTCAAAATCTAGAGTCAGCTTTTAAAGCTGACTAAAACAAGGATTTTTCTCATGACAGTTTTAGTATTTTAACTTTTTCAAACACCCTGACTCTATACCACTCCTGATTACTTCAGGACTCAAACAAGGCAAAATGACACCTCTCAGAAGAGAAACAACAGTGGCACAGCAAGTCACCCAGACCTACAGCAGAACCCAGCTGCAGCAGAGCTTACTGCACAGCACCTAAACTCACTGCAACACATGCTGCAAGGCACACTCAGAGCTGCCAGGGCTTTGGTCACAAAGGCACAGCTTGTTTTTCTACAGGTAACATGCTAGGCCACTGTGCACCCCTTATACTCACATCTAAGCCTGAGCAGAGTTAGGGTTATACCCAGGTCTTTAGGATCATTTGCACTTCCATACTCAGGTGATGACAAGTTTCAGTACGGTATTTTATGGAGTCTTGTGTTTGCAACTCTGAAAAGAGGTGATTTAAAGCTGACTTTTGCCTCTGCCTAAAGGCATTCAGAACACTTGTCTGTATGCAGCCAGGATAGCAGTAGAGAGGGTTTTCAAAGCAGGAAGTTTTACAAGTGTTCTTCAAACACACCTATTTAACCTAAAGTTCTTGGGGATTACTAAATTACGTAAATCACTCTGGGGTTCAGGCTTTCCTATATCTTTTTTATGTATAAGCTTCTTTTAATAATCTTGAGACAAACCAGAGAATTCCTTCTCTTGAAGACATCTTGAACTCTATTCTTAAAGAATATATTTTTACCAGTTTTTAAATGCACAAAGAAACTATCTCTTCTTAGTCTTAGGTGAAGGAAAAAATAAAGACTTTTATGTATTGAAAAGGATGGTCATAACCCAAGAAAATAATGACATTAAAAAATGGCAGTTTGCATCAGTATGTCAGGTAACAAAGAAAATGAAGATGATGAGAAAGACTTTCAAAAGTACAATATCAGGGTTTAAGCTTAATGAAGAAATGTCAGATAAAGGAAAAATAAATAAATAAATAAATCTCTCCTTATTTCATTATCAAAATACAGAAGGGAGAAAGACAGAAACTGAAAAAAGAATTAAGAACCCAAGAACCAAGTTACAGTATATTTACAATACAGCAGATTTTACATGTCAGAAACTGCCATAAAATGCATTTTTAACCAGTACAGACAGCCCTGTCACACCTTGAGCCTTGAAACTTCACTGAAGCAACAAGCAACTCAGACTTCTACAATTCACAGTACAGAAATATTTAATGTATTAGAATAGCTGATAGCAGAAATATACAGAAAAAAGGCAGCACGTAAGTGTGCAAAACCATCCTGTGATTACAGGACTGCCAGCTGCAAAATCAGTGCTCATTCTTTCTCTGAAGAGCCAGAATGGGAAAAGAAAGAGGTATTCAGATTAGCAGCAGGCACAGGAAAGAATAAACCAAAGGAGATTGAGCTAATCATAACATCAAACAGACAAACTAAGGGCACATCCTGGATAAAAAACAGTGCAGCCACATAATCAAAGTGCTGACCAGGTCTGGGAAACACAGTTTTTAACCCTCACTGTAGTTAAGCAGCAGTTTTCCATATTCAAAAAAAAAGGGGATGCCTTGAAAGAGAACTAAATCATTCCATCATCCCAGGAAACACTTATGCAACATGTATTGAGTGAACATCATGGTATTCACCACTGTGAGAGCAGGTAAAACCAAACACTCTTTCCCAGCTCAAGTATTCCTTCAAGAAAAAAGGACACAAAAGAATCCATATATCATAACATGATGAATTCACCAATCTTTGTCAATGTCACCACAGTAGCCAATAGCTCTGTCAACTTCCCAACTCTCTAGAAGCAACTTTTCACCAGATAACTATCAACATAAGAAGAATAAATGTTCATAGTTATTAAAAAGAGAAAAACCACAGGTACCTCTTCAAACAACTACGCAAGAACAGCCTATTGAAATCAACAGTAGCTATTAAGTCTTTCACCTGACACCTTTTATATTGGAAAGGGGAAAAACAGCTTAAAAAATAGGCTATCCACGTTGTGAAATTTTTTTGGTAATAAATTAATCCTTAATGAATTCAAAATACACTGGTTTAAAACCAAAAGCACAGAAAAAATAAGAGCATATCAGAGCCTTCTAAAGGAAAAGGACATTTCTTGTTAGAAGTATCTAAGTGGTCTGTCTTCTGTGATATTATGGTTTGTTTTGGGTTTGGGATTATCATTTGGTTTTTTCAACTGGTTTTTGCTGGGTTTGTTTTGGGTTTTTTTAAGCTAGGTGATTGTAAATAAAACAAGAGACAATTCACTTGGTGATTAGTTATGAATTAGTGCAGAGGTCTTGACAGTTGCATTGAGTGCTTCACACTTCTGCCTTTGAACTTCAGTAACAAGGGTAGCCTGGCTGTCAAGTCATCAGCTTCTCTCTGTTTGCTTCAGCCCTCCATTCTTTAGCTAGTTATATAAGTCTAAGCTTGGGGCTTAGGATAACCAAATATGCTTCACAAAAGGAAAAAAATGATGCCTTGCAAAACAAACTGATTTTTGGGGTACTAAATAGCAGTCCTTTGCTCTGGTTCTTAAAACAGAAATTAAAAGCTTATTTCTGCAATTCAAGAATTAGAAAGCATCTCTGATAACTGTAAAGAAAAAGAAAGTACCTTTAGAATTAGTTTTAAGCAACACAATTCAAAAACCAAGCAACATTTTCTGCAGTTAAAATTCTAAGAAAAAAAACCATTAAAATTTGAAGTTTTACCTGATGATGCTGAATATTCTTTATATTACAAGAAAACTCATGGTACAGTTGGAATTTATCAATATCTTTTTCATTCCCATTTTTGGACGACACTTTTGCCAATGTTGACTGGATGGAAATGTACCTTTGCTGGCATCTGAATAGAAGAAAATCAGATATTTGTAAGGTATTTTAGCATGAAACTTGTAACAAGTCATTACTGCATAGATCAAATAAAAACAAAGCTTGGAGTCTGCTCAATTACAAATGATGTTAACTCTAATTACCTGCAGAACTGGATGACATAACTTCATGCTGAGGTGACATAATGTGTACTGACTATAATATACCAAGAGAAGACATTCAAGCAGAAAAAGCTGCCC
The DNA here is from genome assembly GCF_027477595.1 of Haemorhous mexicanus. Taxonomy (NCBI): domain Eukaryota; kingdom Metazoa; phylum Chordata; class Aves; order Passeriformes; family Fringillidae; genus Haemorhous; species Haemorhous mexicanus. The sequence continues at coordinate 28,023,732 of NC_082343.1, forward strand.
ACAGCCCTCCTCCTCAAGAGAAAGCAAACTCAAAACCACCACCTGCACTACAGTTATGGGTTAAACTTCACATAACAAATTCTGGGAAGTTGCAAAAAAAAAAAAAAAAAAAAAAAAAAAAAAAAAAAAAAATGCAGTCAATCCTGAATGCTCCTCCTGATTATCATACATACAACACACTTCAGATGAACAGGATTCATCTGTAGAGCACTGAGTACTCAACTAAGGAATTTCCAGTGGTCAAAATAATGAAAGTGACAGTCAGGTAGTGACAGCACATCCCTCATAAAACAACCCCTCTCACAGAAATTATCACACAGCTGTTTCAAAGCAACTCTGCATGTTTCTAAGGTGGTGCATGTTCTCTGATAACTCTCTTCTCTGCCCCAGATGGCACACAGCAGATAAAATGAAATAACAAGTGACTATTGCCCTATCACACCAACTCCCCAGACATGACAACACTGAAGTCATGAGGTAATGTAAGAAAACTTAATTCAGCTGACAACATTAAAGGATCAGTAAGTCCTGCCTTAAAAACAGTCATATTTGTTTGGCTACCAATGCCAAAATCAACCTTCACTGCATACTAGTTACACTGACTGGTGTCAGGTCAGCTATTGGAGCAAGAGCTTAAGAAGATTCACTTCTGAAGAGTTATAGCTTGAAGAAAGCACAAAGAGGGAAAACCTTCATGGGTCACTTGCAAGGGAGATCTGCTATTCACAGGGCAGAGCACAGAGTTTTTCAATCTTTGGGAGTTACAGCATCACGCCATGCTCACAGCAGATCTCTACTGCACTGACAGCCAGAAGGGCTAATGAACACACACAGGAATAGCCCTAAATCCATCTCACAGGAACACTGTTTTCACATCATTAAGAAAATGTCCTGTATCTGCCACTAGGAGACTGCATTTTACCATGTAAGCAAGAAAGTTTAGAAAGTAAGAACTAAACTTACAATTTCCTGATGAAATCCAGTGTATCTTTATCTTTAGCAAATATGTCTGCTAAAATATGCTGCACTCCAGCCTCTACTTCCTGGATATTTGCAAGCCCTTAGAAGAAAAAGAATTATAGAATATGCAGTCACTATAATATACAGTTAATAATTACAGAAAAAGCTAATAAAATTACTTTACACAACTGCACAAGTATTAAGAAAATATATGCAAGCTGAAAGGAAACTGATTAAAGGTATCTGACTGATTTGCAAAGATTTCAAAGAATCTCCTAATTCCTTAAAATTTTTATCAACTAAAGCTTCCTTTCCAAAACACCTAAAACAGTATTTTTAATGAGCCTGAAGTGACCAATGCATTATTCTAAGTCAAGATTATATTAAAATTAGAGATTTTTTTTTTTTTGATGCTAACAGATCTTGACATTTGTGATGTAAATAGTGCAATAGTAAATTTGGAAATTTAAATATAATTTTTGAAAAAAATGAAATATAATTTTTGAGGATTTAATAAAATGAGCAACTGCAGCAGAAGTCTACATATTTTGCTACTGGTATGAAAACTGCCTAAAAGTCTTAGCAGATAATCCTATCTTTTCTCTGTGGAATAGCTTTATATTTCCACTGTATTGTAGCAGAAGTTTGCGCCACAATTCTTTTGAGGTCAGGGTACCATCAACCTCTCCTGTGAAACACTGAAGTTATAAAATGTCTTCAAAGACATGGAGTTATAAATGTCTTCATATCTCTGGAGAGATAACAATGATTCAGTTAATTTCCAAGACACAGAACCCATTCTTTCCTTCAAATGGCCAAAAGAAGAAGCACATCATTCTCCTTAGCAAATGGATTGAATTAGACCAGAAGCAGAGATAATGAAATAAAACAGACAACTTGTATTTTAATCTGCTATATCTAGCTCTGCTTCTAGCAAGAACCAGTAACAAATGCCTCAGACCAAACAGCAAGAATCCTAGAGCTGGTAGATGCAGCGTTAATTGTCTCTCTGTCTCTGAACATGCTGCTGTTCACTCAGCTGCCTAACAGACAGCTTTATTTACACCATTTTAACAGCTTGCACAGCTTTACCTATTCATGGAATCCAGAATCCTGCTTTTGATTAGGCTATAAAGTTACACCCTATAAAAAAATTTATCTTGCCCCTTTTTAAGACGAGGAAGCTAAACTTACCTGCCAGAAAAAAACAAAAAAAAAAGTGAGAATAAGAATATATTATTAAATGGCTAAACTTATCAGAAGTTATAAATTTGGATTCTTACATCTATGAGTTACTATTTCTTATGGTAGAAGTGATGTCAGAATTCAAAGCTAAGGGAATCTGAAGACATGCATCATACTGAACACAGACTGAGGCACTCAGGTGGATTATTTGAATGAGACCGCATAGGCCCAAACAAGTCAGAATTTGAGAAATAATCAGAAAGTTCCCATTCAACAAGCACCACTCAGACACTTTACAGTGTCCACCAGCACATGCTTGTATATTTAGAGAAATTTTTGACAATGCATACAACTAAAAAGAACAAAGTTTTCTGGTTAGCTTGCTTCTTTAACTTTCCAATGTCAGGCCTTGAAACATGAACTGCTGTTTTTATTTCAGTTTATTTTTAGGATAAGTTGAAAAACACTGAGAATTTAAAAGAACCAAAGTATTAAGATTTTATGAAAACTTTTCTGAACTGCAAATGGCTCATTCTTTACAAAAAAACCAAAACACTCTGATCTGAAGTTGTATATAAGCTGTCAAACTGGCTCCCAAAGTGATAAAAGTGACCCAGTTCACAGATGTATATAACTTCTGATGTCTTTCAAAGGCAGACGATTATATAAACCTAAGCATTATTTTTAGCACAGAAATGAAAATAGGTGTACTGGTTTCCAAAAACTAATGTTTAGGGTGCCACAAACAGCACTTCCTTTTGAAAATACTCTAAATAATTTATCTGAAGTTTCACAGAGAAGATTTTTTTTTGGCTCTTTCGACTGCACCACAATAGTCAGATATATGGCTGCAACACTTTGCTGTATGAAGCAATGACATATGCTGAAATGCAGTAATTTAATAACCGGAATATGTGGTAACTGATTTTCATTGCAAAATTATCAGAATTTTCTAAGTAATACTTAGATAAACTGAAGTGGGAAAAGTAAGAGCCAGCCTTACTAAGGAGGTTCAATATCTTTCTGCTGAAATTCAAAAAGTACACGTTGGGGCAGGGAAGAATAGCAGTACATCTCTATTTTAACATCATACAGAAGGCTGCAGCAATCTTCACATTTTATTGTCAGAGATTGCCCCCTACAGATCCACCCATAACTGCATTCACATAGACACACAATTCTGCAATCTATACATGACAATCATGCTGTTATAAGTTCTTACTCAAATTACAGAAATTACCTCTTCTCCAATCCCTGCTGTCATTCAGACACAAACTCTCCTGCTCACTCCCAATCCCCTAGGCCCATTTTCATTAAGATATGCTTTGCTGGGTGACATATCCTTCTGTACAGACTATGAGCATAAACCCCTTGTACAATCAGCATTGAATCTTCAGAAATACAAGTAGAACAATGGAAAGGTCTCAGGTGTGTGGTGTGGTTCCCTCTCTTACCAGTAAACACAAATGCCAATTATAAGGTTTCCAGATTTGTGTCATTTCTTTACCATAGTTATTACCATTTGCAATACAAAGAGAGAGGAAAGGCTGAAGAAGAGTCATTAAATGTGTTAACATGTTATCACGTGTTGCTAAAAGCACTCTTGAATTTCAAGTAGTTGCCTAACTACCAGCAACATAAGAACAATTAAAGTAATTTCCCTCTTAAACATTTTCAGACATTTAGAACATTACTGGTCCAAGAAGCACAGCACCTACCTTTGGTATTGGGTCTAATGTAAGAAAAGAGATTGAGTTCCACAGGATTCTGCAGGAGGGAGAGAGCAGCAGGTTCTAATCCCAACTGCTTGGCCCTCTGGGCTTTGGTGCCTTTACTTCCAGTTTTATAAGGTGCAGACTTATAACAAAAAGAACAAACAAAACAAAACCACTTAATAAAAAGCAGAGAAGTATTTCAATCATGCTATGCACTTGACATTATGCACTATCCAGTAATGCAAGATTACATTCAAACTAAGGTTGATCTGAAAAAGACTGGAGTACTGACCACATGGTCTAATTCTTCCAAAGTTCTACAATTTAGCAATCCTTTTAAAAGGCAACTGGATAACTTTCCTTCTTTCTTCAACTTCTGTATCATTGTATGTGTCTTCTTTGCAACAGTACTAAAATGCAAGAGATAAGTGTTAACAGTTACATTTCACAGTGACCTCGTCTATTACACGGCTGAAACTCTCTGAAACCCCTGAAAATTCTATCTCATGTTAACCTTCAACAAACCAAGTTGATAATTTAAAGGTTTCTAACCATTTTTCTCTCTCTTCAGGTAGCTCAAAACTGTATCAAAATATCCTGCGGTAGTTCTAAGAAAAATCATCAAGTAACACTGATAGTAATTACTGCTCCACACATTTCTGTAATACTACTGGCCTGGAAGCCAAATAAAAAGGCCCTAGAATAAATCCACACTGATGATGCAAGATACAGATACAATTTACAGATACAATTCATATCAAAACAGTTCTGCAGCATCAAGTACAGGCTACCAGATTTAAACTCCTGTGTCTTCAGTAAGATACATGGGAGCAACCACAAGCAGCAGAGGTCTTTTGTTACTATTTAATTACTTGTTAAGACAAGCACTGTCTCAGGCCACCTTCCCTCCTTGAAAAGGATCTCTTGATAGGGGTTAGCAGGGAGTACAAGGAGGACAACTCCAAGTTGACTGAACAACTGACCAGTCTGTTCCCCTGCCATCTCAAGAACACAGGGTCGGTCAAAAGTAAGATGGAATGAAAGTAGTCTCATCCATTGCCACAAGTTTTGCTGATCATTTCTTTCCTGCAGTGATCTGGGATAGTTTAACCTCATCTCCTGGTACACCCCAATCTAAGAAGGGCTCTTCACTAGAAGGTTCTCTGATCCAAGCAGGGAGCCAAAGGTTCTTAGTGATTCTAAGTGAGGAGCTTCCATCTCATCATGCTACATATTTCCAGCAACTATTAACTACTCTTTAAGTACAAGTTTTTCTGTGCAGTTTTAATAAACTGCAAAGAAATTAAGATGTTAGTTTTTCTTTGGCAATTAATTCTAGATTTCATGTTACTTAGAGAAAAAAAACAAAAACAACAAAAGACCCAACCTCCCAAAAAACCTAACAAAACCCCAGATAAGTATCAAGCATAATTACCTCAGTTTTAAACTATTTTCTTTATTAGTTCCTTTACAGTTGAAGTGTGTACAAGGAGGTAAAACAAGGGACACAGGAGCAGCAGCCAGCTGCTACTCAGCTCCCACCCAGATCCCTCCTTGTGCTCTTGACTCACTCACCGTAGCTCCTCCAACGCGTGCTGCACTTCCCGCAAGGCGTCGGCCTCCAGGTTATTGATGAGCTCCTTTCGGTACCGAGCAATAAAAGGAATCGTGTTTTCCTCTTGAAAGAGCCAAATTAAGTTTGCACACACCCATGGTTCAACATTTGTTATTTCTGACAAGGCCTGTCAAAGGAGAGAAAAAAACCCAAACACAACAACCAAACACATTTAAGAGAGATGGTAGATTGCGTTAAACAGCCTCTCATTTAACATTCAAAACTACTCCCAGAACATTGCACTGGCCAGCAGACACTGCTGTCCTCCCCAAGACAGGATGTCAGGCTCCTCATGCATCCAGCCACTACACCCAGCATTTCAGAAAGAAATGCAGCAACCAATGTTTCCAGAAAATTGTAACCACAGTAAAAAATGCAGGAAGCAGTACCTCTTGAGAAGAAAAAGAAAAAAAAACCTAAGGAAAAAAACAGCATCAAATCAAAATTATAAAACAAAGCAGAAAGAGCCGTTTATGCTGTTATGTGTCTGTACACAGCAACTCAGAAAACTTGGAATTTTTTTTTAAAGCCAACACTGACATACCTCATGGTTCAGCTAAACAAACAAAACCCACAAAGCCAGAGCTGATCCAAATCCCACTCAACCAGTAACAGGAAACTAGCAATACTACTGACAGTGTCAAGACAAACCAAGCCTTGCAAAGCTAAACATGATGTTGTACAAATTGAGTTTTCTAAAGTTATAGGGTATCAATATGGAATCACTGACACCCTATACAAGCATCTTATCTCAGTAACATTTTAACCACCCTGATCTGCTTGCACTTCACTACAGTAGATACTGTAGAGGGCTGATACAAAAGCCATTCAAAAGTTTCCTTCTGAAACCTAGAAATATAACACCGGCACAATCATATTCACTCATTTTAGAGCACACATAAGGATCAAATTCTCCATATGTATTTCCAGGAATACATGAGAAAACCCACAAAATTTTACAGCTTTCTCAAGCAGACTGTACTAAGGATGATGAATACAATATGTCCTATCTATTCCCATTCTATTCATATTAAAATCTTCCATGATCACACCCAGTCTTCCAGCACATGAGCTATGCTAAAACTGCCTCCACCCTAGGCTTCAAAGTTAAAATCCTACAAAAACAAAGACGATATCTCCCTTATTGTCACTGTTGTGTGAGGAATGCAAATCTCCTTCCTTGATAGAACCATAAATTGATAACATTCTCAAATGGGTCTCTGCAACTAAATGATCCACACTGACTAAATACTAAGTTGTAAAGCTGCACACAAACATCCCTAATCTGTCAGCATCCCTTCCTGTAGGCATTTCAGCTGTGTACATCCACCAAAAACCCCATGTGCTCATACAGGAGAACCACACAAACTGTAACAGGTAAGCTTTGTTCTAAGGACACTCAAAGTCACAGATATTAGAATGATGTAAAAGTTTGATGTTTTAACAGTTACCAACCAACATCTATATTTATACACATTTTATGACAACCTAAGCAGAGGTTAAATGACAACTTCAGACGACTGAAATTGTATGTTAAGATTGCAAGTGCGAATTATGCAGGAAATAATTTCATTGGTACCTCAGAAAAGGAAAAAGTCTCATACCTGTACAATATCCCAGTTCATTTCAAATTCTTCTTTTATTTTCTTGCCTCCCAGGTTTTTAACTGGCTTTCCTTCAGGACATGCATTCAACTTAATCTTTTTAGAGGGTGGTTCATCAAATGCAAACTCTTCCTCGCATTTCTCTTGTTTCACTACAGGAACACTTGTTGAGGGTTTTTCATCACTCACTAAACTGCTTTGGTTTCTCCCTTGGAATGAATTTATTTCCATTTTCTTAGGCACTTCTGGCGTTCGATTTAAACTTTTTGGTTTAGTGCCTGCATTTTCTTCCTTAGGTTTTAGAAGTTGCATTTTATTATCTTCTACAGGTGCAATAGGCAAGGATACATCCTGCCAAAAAGACATTAGAACCATATTAAGCACTGACTGTTACAAAGTGGTTCAACATTTCATTTAAACTCTAAAAAGACTTGCTTGCTACCAGGTATCATTTTCCCAAGTAATGTCTCTGGCAGCCAGAGACACCAAGCCAGAAATCAAGAAACCTAAAATGTATCTTGTATGGAGGAAACAGTACAAACACAGCAGACCTCTGATTAAGTTCAAATAAAATTATCCTGCAAAGAATTTAATAGGACCTTCCTTCAGAAGACACTGACTACAATCTTTGCCTCCATTCATGTCAACAAAACAGGAAACCACAGGGCAGGGAAGCACTTCTGAGGTGTTAGGTTCCCAGCACAGGAACTGGAACTGAGATCTGGTCTGCCAAGATACAGTTTAACCTTGGACAAGCCACACCTTCTTTATTGACTTTCTTCAGAGATCAACCTCAGAAGTCAGAAGGACTGGCTTCTGCCATGATGTGATACAGAAGTATCTAATTTTCAATATAACTCTGTTCTATATTAATAATAATAAAACTGCAATCCTTGGTGGGTTGAACACCCATACAAGGAAATGTAAGAACAGGCTGCCTTCTTTTGGTGGTACCCATGCAAGGAAATGTAAGAACAGGCTGCCTTCTTTTTGTGGTACCCAAACAGTGAAAAGGTAGAAGACAACAAAGGTGCAATACCAAAACCAGAGAGAACAGAGGCATTTATTCATTTACATTGTTGAAAGATATCCAGGGAAACCACATCTTATTATCACTGGCCAAAATGTTCAAGGAGGACCCTTAGATCATGGATGCTTCAATGCAAAACAAAGCCATGCTTGTCCAACATACTGAACAGTCACAGGAACAGTGGAATTTTATCAGCTGAGGAGACTCAGGCAATCAACTGAACCAGAGTCAGAAAATCTGCTAATGCTACTTCCCAAGAGCAGTAATCAAATGTCTCTCGCTTATAGATACTCACCATTTCCTCTTTTATTGCTACCTTCTTGACCATTTTCCTGGCCACAGTTGATCGTGGAGCAGCAGCTTTTTTAGTTTTTGCCTCAGTTTTCGATGGCAAATGAGGTCTCCTGGCAATTTTGCTTTTTGGCTCCCATTCCTCCTCTTCCTCCTCTGATTCAGAGCTCCTGAAAAACAAATGAATCAACAATATTGCTTATGAGAAGAATAAAAAAATACCTAAGTGAGCTAGTCTTGAGTGGGTTTCGGCATGAAAGAAAGTGAACAGGAAAAATTAACAGAAAGGTAGACTCAGATACAGGTCTTTCACACTGCTGCAGAGCAAATGGCTTAAACAATCTACCAACTTTTATCATGTATACAAACATCATACACATGCATCTTTGGACAACTGGCAATTCAGTTTCATCCTATCTTCATTATGAGCATGAAGAAGCCTAAGTAAGCTGTATTTTATAACTGAAGTTTTGTGCACGAAAACTTTTAAACCAACTTCTCAGAAACTGATTTTGTTCTTATGCAATTGCTCATGCTTAGCATAAAGCTTTAAAAAAAATCCTAAGGTAAAAAATGATCTTACGAATTAAGAAACGAAGGTAGTTCTTCTGATGTAGGGGCTTTGGCTACGCATTTCACCCTCCTTGGTAGAGATGACATCTGAAACAGAGGAAAGAAGAGAGAAAGATAACTTGGTTGAAGCTGTATTCTCTTCAGCTCACTGTCAAATGTGCCCTAATAATGTCTTCAGCAACCACAAAAGTTTCCTCTAAAGCAAGTTTGGTTTTCTCAGTAACCAAGAATTTAGGCCACAGCAGCACACATTCAACAGTCTTTTCAACTAAGCAAACAAACCAGCAGCATAACCTCTCAAACTACTTTTCTCTTCACATGGAGGTAATTATTTGGCTTGCATGTAAAGCTGTTCTAGCAAAAAAGGTACTGGTTTTCCCATCTTATTGGGTGTCACATATAGTATGCCAGTCTTTCCTCCATCCATTTGAAAAGCAGAGCAACTCAAATTAAAACCTAGTAAAGGGAGCTCACATGTGGTTTTGATGGGACAGAACAAGGCAATTGTCCATTTTCAGCTAGATTTTTGTATTTAAAGACTATCTGTTGCTTGCATGCACGAGAGCTATTACTTTGAAGGAGGTGCACCTTGGAATACAGAAAGTGCATAAAACAACTACCAAAAGTAAAAAGGGGAGGCACACACTTTCCCCTGACCCAAGATTCATACCTACAATAGCTGTATTTCAGTTAAACAGTTACAAAATTGATTGGGCCCATGGATTTCAATAATCATATTTAGCAGTCTTAGTTAAAAAATGTTAGGTATCCTCAAAATTTTACCTGCCAGAAAATAAAAATTTAAAAAGCAAAAAAAAAATCTTGTAATTTATTTCAATTGCTACAAAATTCAGAAGCATATTTTACCTATATCTGGTACAATTTCATCGTTCTTCACATTTTTATGCCTTGACCTTGATCCAGCCTTACCACTGCAGTGGGAACCTTAAAGTCCCATGTTTGCACAATACATACCAGATAAGCATTTTCCAAAGTGCCATTTAACTCAAGGGCAAAACGCCCTTTAATTCAACTTCATTCTGACCTCTGTTCAAGCACTAGAACACACTTGTTATTAATGGCTTTCAGAAATTTTTCTTGTAAAGCAGCACAAAAACTTAGATGACAATTTTCAGTACTGCAGTCAAAGAAGCAGTATTGAGGGTCACATCAAAAAGTACCATTGGCTCACTTGCAAAGCACCTTCTTGAGCTACAATCTTGGTCAGTAACAGGTCAGCATTTCTGTGCTGTTCCATAACATGACTGGCTGTAACACACATCTACCACAGAAAAACATAAATCTCCAAAGAACATGACAAATATTACTCACCTTATCAGCTTCCCAGGTGCCTTTTCACTGCCAGTTCTGAGACACCTCCAAGTTCATCCAGCCACTCTTCTTCTCTGTGTTCCTTTGCTCTTAATACCTGAACTGTCATAATCACAGTTCTGAATTAATTACTTATTTACTCACATTACTTCAGAGGCATGAAAAGAATGTTTGCATTTTTATATCATACTTCAATATGTGAATGGGAGATACAAAAAATATTAAACACCAGTATTTCTAAAGTTAGGTAGCATCCAAGCCAGATGGATCCCTGATCTACTTTTTTGTAGGTGCTGGGACACTTCATGCTTCTTTTCAGCTAATACAACTAGCCGGGTTTTCTAGGAAAGTGATCCATTTTTAAACACTCTAACCAGCTTCTTCATGGCTAGCCATTAAATCACTGCAAGCAAGAAGGTAAAGACCAATATACATGGTCTCTTACCTGAAGTCAGCATTGCCACTACTGAGCAACACCACTCTAAACATCCCTGTCAGTTTAGAACACTCAGCATATAGCATGAAAGTTTTGGAGCCTACCCAGAAGCCCAGGTAGAAGGAAAACCTCATCTGGAAGGTCCTTTTTTCTGCTAGTATTTCCCCCCTCACCTCAAGTGGCTGAAGGTCTCAAAATATCTCAACATTTGTGTCATTAAGTAAGATTATGGCAAGAGTAATGCTCGCTTTATAAATTTAATTGCATTTTCTGACATCCAGTACTGGTGACCTATCTAACTCTCCATTTCTGCTGAAGAATAGGAGATGAGCTCCTTAGAAATTCTCCATGAACACCCAAGCTGTGGTCAGAAGCCAAAATGGAGTTCTACAGCTGAAAATAAAAGCCATTACCAAAAAAGCATACACAAGATAAATATCAAGCATGGGGTATCACAAAAAAAAAAACCCCAAAAAAATCATATTTCCACTTCAAGGTGGGGTTAAATTATAACCACCTCCCTTTTTCATAATGAATACAACATATATACTTTCTGTTTACAAAAAAAAAAAAAAAAATTGGAACCCACAAAAGTACTTCTTGTTTAATTTCAAATTGCCAGACAGCTGTCTGCTAAATTTTCCTCTTGATACGCCTGTGCTGGGGTGTGCAAACACCTACATTTAATGACTAAGAAAAACAGCCCTTCCGTGATTCACTGCAGAGGGGGAGGCAGGGAAGAGGATGAAAAAGAAACAAGTCTAAATGCCACTGATGAGAGAGAACTAATACAGAAAACAAGCCTGAAGACATTCCCTGAAGTGAGGCTGGAAGACTCAAGAAACAGGCAAAGGCAAATACTGTTAAGTCCACATGGGGCATCTACAACACTGCTGCACTGACAGGAAGCTACTGCCAGCTCCATGCTCCACCTCTGAGGTGATACAGTCACATCCCCTACCTGGAGTGTTGAGGGAACTGGGAACAGCTTTATGCACCCTTCCACAGCATGCTGGGATCAAGCCAGCGTGAGGTTGGCCACTTATCACCTGTTATATTTTCCAGATAGACTGCCTTTAACACTTCCTTCTCTGTCAGCTCCAGTATTCCATATTCCAGTAAGAGTTGGTTTCCACCTCAAGGAAAGAAATTATAGTCCCTTCCAAATCCAGAAGAATCACACAGCTGTGGAAGAGCCAATTACAAAACTGAAAAATTAAGAGTAACCTATTTATACCAGTCAGGTCATTTTACCTTCCTGTGTCTGCATTCAGTTTTGCTGTACCTCGTCACAAATGTATCACAGATGTTCAGGGTACTTGGTGTTTCCTAATCAGCTGAAGGAAGTAAACACACAGTATCCAGAATTGTGCACAAGTTATCCAGGCACTCTGGTTAGGATTTCACCAGCTTGCAATTGTCACATTCAACTCCAACATGCTCTGCTCTAGCAGCTCTTCTCACACTGAGGCTAGTAAACTTCTGGCCAGTAACCATCAGCTAACACACCTTTTCTTATTTTATGTACACTGTCAGCAACCTTTTAATTTCTGACAATGCTGCTCTTTAAGAAAAACAGTTCTTATCTCACCAACGATATTTTACTTCCATGAAAGGCAACATGAGCTAGGCCCTGGAAACTTTGGCCTTGCCCACATACTTAAACTCCTGACTGCTGTTTCATTTCAAATCTGTCTGTGTACAGATTTGTACTATACCCTTGATCCTCTGTTCAAGGGAATCAAAATTCACCTGCTTGTCCATGTCCCAAATGACAGCATGAAGCATCACTGCTTGAAACACACCTTCCATCACTAAAGCCTGGCTTCTCCACGAAACTCAGCAGTTACAGCATGTTCTTTGAAAGTACCTTCCAGGTAAAAATTAGAGAAATTCATAGAACTATTATCTTATCCAGTGAAGAAGAGCTGAAACTATTGAAATCATTGCTATTGTAGATAAATATATCTGCTAGGTTCACTCTCCAAATAGTTTGGCATCAGTTTTGTTGCCAGTTATTTTGTTCCTACCACTTCTATCCTTTGCATCCAATGCAGAGCTCCACATCACAATTTGGATGGCTGCAAATAGTACACTTCTCCCTGCTTGTCAGCTACTCACCAACAGAAGGCTACTGTACAGAATCTTAATACAGGTATGCACAAAACACACAGCAAGGAAATAATCATTTCTCTGGTGTCTCTCCCCAAACAGGTCTAGGCTGCACACAGAATATAAGTAGACTGAGGTTTTAAAGACCTTATTATGTTAAGGAGCAATCTAAATCTTATTTAGAGACTGTTATTCTCTTTAATCTCCCTATTCATGCAAAGGCACAACCCATTAAAAATAATTTTTTTCTTATGTGAATCCAGGTGGCATAAGCAACCCTTTGCAGAAATCAAAGTTTAATAACAGTTTAAAAGTAATTAGTTAAAAAATTCTCACTCCCCACCACCATTTGCCCAACTCCCCCAAAAAATCCCTGCACCAGCACACACCTCTTTTAAAACTCTATCAGTAGAGCAATGATTTTTCAGATTAAAAAATAGTCCTAATCGATTTTCCTACCTGAAGGCACAGGATTAAAAAACAAAACAAAACACAACAACAAAAACCAACCAAACAAACAAGCAACCCAAAACACCACCACCACCATAAATACACTAGGAAATTAATTTCATTTCAGTAACTGCAACAAGCCCTGTCCAGCGGAAAAGCACACAGAAACTTCTGAATCCCTTTTCCAGTTAATCCAAAGCAACACATTCCTTACAAAACAGGGATCCTTCTATGCAGAAGCTCCTCAAACTTTGCTCTACAATCTTTGCTTTTCTGTCACAAATAAACGAGCAATAATAATAGAATTTCGCAGTTTAGCTTCTTCTTATGTCTAACAATACTAGCCAAATCAGCATTTATAACATGAAGCACCTGGAGCAGGACAAAAAGAGCACTATACAAATCCCATATGACAAGGGAATTTTGGAGCATTCTAAGTAGAAGAAGAATGGCCTTTCAATAATTATAAGGAGAGTCTCAATAGGTTGATTTTGTTTGTTATTTTAAGATATCTTCACTGCAACAACATTCTTAGGAAAAGAAATATCAAAATGTGAGCATACAGTCAGCAAAAATGGGAAAAGATGCTATGCAGACCAATAGTAGGGACTTGTATGGACATCTTCCTGTCTCTCCAGGTTTTTATCCTGTAGAGATAAGTCAGCTGAGTTGTACTTCCAAATATAAATCCAACTTACTGTAATCCTCTTGAGGTTAAAACCTTGGAGAACTCCCAGACACTCTTGCTCAGAGAAGCTAGTGCAGATTTCCAAGGACTTTTCCTGTACAAAGCCGGTCAGGCCTGCCTGGGGAAGGAGTTGCAGACACAATTTAGAATCCTCCAGCACTAACTAGAAAATTACAACCACAAAGAAACAGAGAGACACACAGGGTACACACATACACCAAAACAGTCCTCAAATCTAACCAGAGAGGAAAAGGTGTAAGAGCCAGTAAGAACACCACCTACTGTTTTTACTTACAGAAGTACCATCAAAAAGGCAAAGCACAAAGACTGTGCCTCTAGAAGGTGCATCCTATCCCATGCCTGTTCCTATAATTAATGGTACCACTGAGGAAAAGGAACAACCCGTGTTATGCAGCACCCCGTAAATGAATCAGAAGAGGTCTGCCCAAGAAAGGGAGGGCACAAACACTTTTCATGCATTTTCCTCATTCCATTGCTCTCAAACCACCTATGAAGACATTATCCAAAATACGGGCATACTGCTTCTGATGCAGCAACAGTGCAGTCATTCCTTTTCTCCAGTCCACCAAACCAGTCCCACAGAAACACATCCATCCTGGTTCATTAAATGGGATGTCTTCACTCCCAAAAGGATACGGAAAACACTTCTCTTCTGCATGGCTACAACCCAGCAGTTTATCACACCAGAACCCTTATTTTGGAGGCTTGGAGATCGAAGGGGAGTTGAGAGCAAAGCATTGTTTGTTTGCTTGGTGACTCACTACCACCCCAAATCACTGCTTCTCGGCCCAGAAATGGCACTGAGATGAAAATACACTTTACGTACTCCGAAGCCCTATTCTCTCCCTGGCGACACCGATTTCTTCAAATATGCTGACAGCGTTCAAGGGAAAGGGCTAACAGAGCTAAATGCCACCACCCTCGCCGCCTGGGAAGGGCATCAGCTCCGTGGGAGAACCACGGGAATGTGCCACCTCTCAATCGCCTTCCCGTCCCGCTCCAGCCTAGCCAAGGGCGCCCGCCCGCATCCACGGTCCTGCTCACCCCCTGGCAGGGGTCGGGCAGTTCTCTCCCCGGGCAGAGGGGCTGGGAATGAAGGGAGAAGAACAGGCTCGTTTCGTCCTGAACAAGCGAGACAAGAGCGAACCACTCGCTTGCCGGGCGCTGCGGCGTGGCACGGAGGGCGGCGTGGCACGGAGGGCGGCGTGGCACGGAGGGCGGCGTGGCACGGAGGGCGGCGGGACCAGCACGGCGCCGCTACCCGCCCTGCTTCACCCCCAGGGAGGGGCGGGCAGCTCCCCCAGTCGTTACTCCCTGCTGCCGCCGGCTGCCGCGTTTGAAAGGGCCGCCGGCGCGGCAATGGCGGACTCGCCCGCTCGAAGCGCCGCGGGGCGGAGCAGGAAGCGGCTGCCACGCCGCGCCGCAGGAAGCGCGGCCGGCCCAGAGCGGGGCCGGGCCCGGGGCCGCCACCGCCACCGCCCCTCGCACCGCCTCCCGCACCGCCTCCCGCACCGCCTCTCGCACCGCCCCTCGCACCGCCCCTCGCACCGCCCCTCGCACCGCCACCGCTGCCCCGGGCAGCGCCCTCGCTGTCCCTCGCACCGCCCCTCGCACCGCCACCGCTGCCCCGGGCAGCGCCCTCGCTGTCCCTCGCACCGCCCCTCGCACCGCCCCTCGCACCGCCCCTCGCACCGCCCCTCTCGCTGCCCCTCGCACCGCCCTCGCTGTCCCTCACACTGCCCCTCTCGCTGCCCCTCACACCGCCCCTCGCTACCCTTCACACCTCCCCTCGCTGCCCCTCGTACCGCTCCTCACACCGCCCCTCTCGCTGCCCCTCACACTGCCCCTCGCTGCCCCTCACATCGCCCCTCGTACCGCTCCTCACACCGCCGCCCCTCGCTGCCCCTCTCGCCGCCCCTCACACCGCCCCTCGTACCGCTCCTCTCGCCCCCCCCCGCCGCCCCGGGAGCAGCCCCGGGAGCTGTCAGGGGTGAGGGGTGGAGGGCCAGCGACCCCGAGCTGCCCCATGGCGAGAGCATCAGCCGCCTTTCAGTTAAACCGAGGACAAAGGGCAGCGATGCAGGAATGAGCCGGTTCGGTTCTGGGCGAATGGGAGTTCGAAAGGTGTTAGCCAAGGAGCAGGGTTTGTTCACGGCGGTCTTGGGAAGCAGAAGTCGTCGTTGTGTGAAGCTGAGATCCTGCCTCAAAGATGACTGCCGAAGACGCAGAAATAAAGACATGCCCTTTCAGCCCTCAGAGTAGACAGGAGCATGTAGATAGATCCCAATATACATGGGATACCCGGGTTCTTTACCCACGCCCACTAAAATTTGCATTGTTTTTCCTTAAAAGCATTTGCACACTAGTGCTGGAAAAAGTATACAAGGATTAGGTCCCTGCCTTAAAATTCCATCTGAAGTTATGTTTCCCTGCAGTCTCTACCTATGCCTGTATCATCCATATCTTCCAAGTTAGCGTTCAGCAAGGATCCTGCGAGGTCTATCTCATGCAAAAAATTTAGTGGGTGCTGGCTTCTGAAGCCATCACCAGAAGCATGGAGCAAGCACACTGCTACATTAAAGCCGCCTTTCAAGCTTCCATTACCCTAAAAGGTCTTCTGCTTTGTATCATAAATATTTGTAACTTGTGGTCATAACTATGAGCCAGCTGTCCTCCAGCCTTGGAACAGCAACATCTTAAATGTAACTAAGGTGCTATAAACTTAAATAATTCATAATTTTTCATCTTGACTTTATAATAAATGTGTGTTTAACAGTCTGGAATGGTTTTAAACACAATAATGTTCAATGCAGTGTGACTGCTCCCTTTGTATGGAGTTTACCTGACCTCTTTAACTTTCAGGGGCCTGGAGAGAGACTTATGCACGTACTTGTCTTTATGCATTGGGATGTACCACGGGTGCCAAATCTTCAGCTGATATAAACTGTCACAGCTCTGTTGATTTAAATAGGGCCTGTGATTTACACGAGTTGAGGATCTGACTCACAACCTTCAATAGGACTGTTCACATATTTAAAGGTAATCAAGTGTGCAAGTGTTTGTAGACACAGAGATGATTCGCCTGGAGTTTTGTACTACTAAGAGCTGAGCAAAGTAATACTAGAAGCATGAAATCATGTTAGATCATCAGGTTTTCAGATGAAACATTGTCATTTATAATAGAAAAAGTTCTGATTCTTTTTACTTCAGATCAGATTCTACTCTTATGCCAAAACAACTTTTAAATAAGTATAGAAATGCAGTGCACTATGTAACTAAGGACAAAAGATTGCAACTATAAATACCTTAAAAGTAATATTTAAAGACTTGGTCTGATTAAGTTTTGTAATACTTAGAGTGCAACTTTGTGCAGAATATAAAAATACTGCCTGTGTCATCTGACTCCTTTGATGCACTGCATTAAAATTCCTATGTCTAAGTACATATCATGCAGGCAACTTTACTTCTCTTCTATTAATAGTTTGAAATTAGGTCACTGTTCTTGTAAGGATAGGCTAAGTCTGTACAACTGATTTAAAAGAAATTACCTATATATAAATGTTTGGGTTTCTTTCTCATGCTCATCTACAGTGACACCATTCCTTATCTATAATCAGTAATTTTTCTGTCTGTTCTGGCATATGTATTCTATGCTGGCAGGTTTTTATAGATTTGTTTACAGTGACCCCTGCTGCAAAAGATTAAGACTGACATTTCTCTAAGCCTTTAAAAAGACATTTACCCAATTATTTCTGAGTTCAGCACAAAAGAACCAACCAGATGTAAATCCAAGTATAGAACATGTGAAACTCCCAAATCTGGATAATTTTCAGTAAAATTAGTTGAATCATAGCTTTTCCTCTCTCACATGCATAGGATTTACTTTCTAATGCAATGCAATATAGTTGCAAAGTAGCTTCTCATTTCCTAGAGGTAAGGCTTGTTCTTTGTGTTATTGTTCTTTGATAAGGGCTAGACTTGACTCCAATAAATCAATGTCTCAACTGCTACATGTAAGTGTTTTCAAAGTTCCACTCAGGAAAGCATGTGCTTATGTTTATCTCTGTTCAGGACAGCAAACTACTAAAAAAGCAGATTAAGGCATAGGACTAAGTTTAAACACAGATTACCCCTCTTGTTTCAGAAGGACTTAAGTGTCAACCTATTCCAGTATTGCCCTCAATAAATGTTTTCTCAAGCTTGGCTTTAAAAGCTTTAGCAAGAGGTATGTGTATGGGTTCACCAACAAGAAAAATATCCATGTGTGCTCTGTGCTGGACAAAATCTGTGTAGCCAAAGCTAGTGAAGCACTTAACCTCAAAACCAACTGGCCCTGCTAACAGAGCTGCAGCTTCAAGCTGCTTCAGCTTCCTAGCACTCAGCAAGCTGCACAAAATAAGCATCTACTTGCTTGCAAAAGACACTTGAGGTACAGCCATGGTAAAACCTCACATCCATATACATTAATGTAAATGTTATTGTACAAATATATGTGCCTGATATGTTTTTTAAAGCTGTGTTTAAAGTGTATTATTTAGGCTGCAAAACTAAGCAAAAACCTGTATTTAGAGCTCCCTGTGTAATCTTTATACTGCTCTTTGTGCAAAGATTTACTGATTAAAAATTGTGAGACCAGTGTAGTAAAATAACCACAAGGAGGCAGAATAAAAATCTGGTGTCTCTTTCCCCACTGAGTTCTTCACATTGCATTCTCAGCAGCATTCTCATATTACTGCGCACAATTTTCTACATCTGATAGACAGGTCAAAGATTGAGTTGTCCCATATCCTATATTATCAGTGAGGAAACGTGTCTTTTCCACAGTGGCCAGAGTTCAACATAAAATCAGTCAAACTTGTCATTTTAACATAGGGTGATGGCTTAGGGGTCCTAACAGTGGTTGGGGGAAGAAACTTAGCATAGCTGCATCTTATTCTCTTTTTCTGGGAATTGGGAAATTGACGCTGCCTGAAATGTCAGGAAGGGAGATGAACCAGTGGGGCAATCTGCTGGGTCTCACTCACTCCTCCTTGAAAGCTGGAGAAAATCCAGTCCTTCACCAGTGTTCCCAAAAACTTGCCACTGGGGGCAGATGCTGGATTATTTATGCTGTGAGAGTGCAGTCTGGTTCTTGGCCATGCTGCAGTAACATGCTGAGGGTCATATGGTCTGTACTCAGGTTTCATACAGAAGACAATTCATACTTCTGTTTCCTACCTCAGTGCTTTGGCAGCTTGTGAGTTAGCTGCTTCTGCAGCCATTACTACTGCTGTGCTGGTGGTGGTGGTGGTGGTGTGAGCTGAACCATGAGATCCTCATGCGTTTTTATCACCTTGGCAGGCTGACAAAAGTTTCCTTAGGAGTGTGGCTGGGAGAAGAGAGTCAGTGATTTTTAGCAGTCCATTTCTCAACAAAAAGTGACAGGGTGTAATGACATAAAGGTATATGTACACAGAGAAGGCTAGAGAGGCAGGAGGACTCTGCCAGTGCACTTAGCTTGTCAGACGCCGGAAGGCCCCAATCCAGAAGCAAGATAACTACATGAACCTAAGCTAATGAGCACTGCTGAGAGGCAGGGTATGTTATTTTGGGCATGGTGCCACATTTACATGACTCTACATCTTCCAGACAGAAGCTTGCAAAGTCTGGGCAGCTCAGAGTGTGAGCAGAGTTTGCTTGTGTCTGTCTGCACCTGTCTGAATGGCCTTGCAGAAGAAAAAGCAGCAATTTCCCAATTAATTTGCAAAGACTTTTTGCAAACCATACAGATATAAGAGTATCTGCCAAAAAGGAAAGAAATACCACCAAACAAACAAAACAAACACCTTTGCTTCAACAGCTCAATTTCTTTTTTCTACCAGGCCCAGAAGAAAAGATGATATTGTTAGAGTGTGTTAGAAGAGTTTCTGAATGGCTTCAGAAAGCCCTGGTATTTATCCTCACAGCTTTGTCGTTTCCCTGTTGTGAAGAACAAAGGCACAGACAAATTACATACTTTATGCAAACATAGAGAACTCTACCAGCACCTTCAAAATCCATTGGTATTCCACAGATGAATAGTTAAATATACAGCTGCAGGAAGGACAATAGTGTAGTCCTTCTTCCAAATGATCCAGTAACCCTTTTGCAGAATTACTCCTGAAGTTCTGTTCCATGTTCATGTGTCCAGTATACATACATAAGAGAATGAAAAAAGAATTAAGTCTTGGAAGGAAGCTAATGGATGCAAAGGATGTTTGGACTGAAGTGTAGGCACATATGTAGGAACATAAATCTGAATCTCAGACTCAATTTCCTCCTCTGCTACAGATGTCCTGTGTGACCTTCAACAAGTGACTCTTTTTTGTGCCTCGGCTCCTCATTGTTAAAATGGGCTACTAATAACACTTCCTAAAATGATGTGTGAGGATAAACAATGACTATGATATGCCCAGGCACTTGTACATAAAGGAGATGGATAAGCATGTCACATTTTACAGAGAAATTTCTGCCAGAAAAATTTTGATGAGTTTCAGTCAGTGCAGGGGCACTAACAGTGTCTGCTGTTTGCACTGTTCACTGCAGGTCTGTTACTGTTTATACAGGCATACATAAACATTTCTAACAAAGCAACCTATGGGTAATTTTGAATCAAGAAAATTCATATGTAGTCAAAATGTAGTCACAGTTCTAGATATCCTAATACAGATCATCATTTGGAGAACTTCTTTCCTTCTCAGCCACCCTTTCCTTGCTTTTCCCATCCTTGAAAGCCAGTTGAAGCTTTAAAATCCATAAGAGGGCTTTTAAGTGTGTAGTCAAATCCACAAAACTGTAAAGATGAAAATAAGTCACTTAAGGCCTTTATCACCTTCCTGAAATTCCACTGTCTTCAGCAGAGCTGCAGCTGGAGATGGATTAGTCTGATCCTAAATGAGAAAAAGATGCAACTCCTGGCTGCAGGGAGATATGTGTTTTTAGATCCAGCCCTTCTGCCTTCCCCGAGAGAAGTTAGAGTTTGCTTTTGGTATTTTCACAAGCATGGAAGCCAGCAGTTTTGTTAAAAATACTTGGAAAATAGCTCTATTAGCAATCCTAGGGACCATTCTTTTAAACAACTGCCATCAGTCTTGTGGACTTAGTCTCAAGATCTTCTCACTTTGAGGGGGAATAGTGTTTTTTAATGGAGCCAGAATTTTGGAAGCAATATAAACATATTTAATGTGTCAATTTTGCTAAATTTAAACCAAC
This sequence comes from Haemorhous mexicanus, assembly GCF_027477595.1. NCBI lineage: Eukaryota > Metazoa > Chordata > Aves > Passeriformes > Fringillidae > Haemorhous > Haemorhous mexicanus. The sequence goes on from NC_082343.1 coordinate 28,044,974, forward strand.
GCTGTTAGGTTCAACAAACTGTGACATGGCAACCTCAGTTTTAATAGTACTAGAAGGCCTAGAAAACTGTTGCTTGTATTTGTCTCAGTTATCCTGCAGCATTGCAGGTCATTCATTCTCTGACAAGAAGTTCCAAAAATTCCAGTGAATGGAGAATGTTGACACATAAAACTCAGTTGCTATTTCAGTAAAATAACTATTACAGTAGCTAACTATATATAGCCAGAAGAAATTGCTTATGTAAATAAAATACCAGTGAACACATTACAAGATTAAAGAGAAAACTTTGAGCTTCCAACACAGTTATTTGCCGACTCCCACCTTTATACACATGATGACTTTGCAGTCATAGCTCTGCTATGCCACAAGATTTAATTTAGGATATGCGTGGCATATTATACTTCCTCACATTCCTAAATAAAGTGCTTTTCCATTAGCTGCTTAGTTCTCTTTTTAGCTGGCCATTTCACCCTTCATTAGTGAAGAAAAGTACAGTCATTTCACCAAATATACTGCCATGCAATTATTTGTTAATCTTATGTTATAGTTAGAATTTATACAGGTGTGATAGGGGCTTCAGGTCCTCCTGGACATTTGGATGAATTTTTAGACAATATTAATTTGAAACTCTCACTCTTTAAAAATAGTCTCTTTCAAATGGCACTTAGAGGTAGTAAAAGTGAGATAAATTGATGGAAGATCAGATCAGAAGTAATGTATCTTAATAAATGTGTCATCCATCTTTGAGAGGGAAGGTGATATTACATAGCTTAAATACCATGCTGCTTTAGGAAAAAGCACAGGTTAAATACTTTAAGGTAGGTTTACAGTGATGTCTGCCATTCACTGAATAGTTATTGCCCATAAACTGTGGGAGTTTTGCTTACTATAGCTGGTAAAATTAGAAAGCCTGCTGCTCATCCTTTATACCTTTTTTGGTAGGGATTTAACAATTTCACAAGTGAGAAGTATAGAGGGCACCTATATAAGATTTTCAAAGTCCCTTATTTTTTTTGTTCCCTAGTCTAACATGATTCAGCGGAAACTGTTTTTTTGCTATCAGCTGGTTTTGGATCTCTCAGAAGAACAGTATTCCATTGCTATGAAATTGCTGATTTGGTCCTTATTGTTGTTTCCATACTGTCACAAGAACTGGAAGCTGCTGTGAGGGAGCAGGATCCTATATACCAAGCTATAGATAGGAGTAAAAACAGACGGGTATTGTGTATATTTGTAGGTGTGACAGTAAAGGAGAGCTTTGAGCATGAAGCCCAGTGGACAGATGGACAGGTCCCTTCAGGGAGCTATTAGGCATATGGGCAACATAGGAAAAACCTTTCTGTACTGGAATTAAAACATAAGAAAGGAGTTCTGCTTCTAGGAGTCAGCGATCAGAGAAAGGTGTTGACATCTTGTTAGGAAGGAGCCACTGTAGGCGGTGTGGGGATGGGCTGCGTAGGAACCTGAAAGTGAAAATCAACAGCATGAATTTATGCAAACAGGGATAAATGAGAGTAACCAGTATGTTGTTTTAGGCAAAAACCTACACAAATCCTTACAAGATTCTGAATGAATAGGAGAAGCACCGGAATAAATCTGTCATAACTGAAAAAGCAGGCTGATGCTCCATTGTATCTTGGACAGGCTGTGATTGAAGATTTCACTGCCAAAAAGATCCACAAGACAAACTCTGAAGACAATTCAGAGTAGAAGTTGACACCTACATTATTAGACCTGACAGCAGTGTGACAAGAAAGCAGGTAACAAGAATCATTATGGGAAACAAAATTGTATTAACTTGTTTGTTTTGTCTGTCTGTATTTTAATATGTTTGCAGCAATTCAACATCAGCTCATCCAAAAATGCAGATATTTGTGTTCTCAACTTGTTGTCAAACAAAATGACGTCAAGCAACAACCCATACTTCAACAGTGTTGCTTCTGTAACAAAATAAATAAATGTTGCTAATGGCAATAACCCAATGTCACCAAGTATCCCAGTGGTAAGTACACGCCATACCAAAGAGCGCTCCCACTACTCCTCCTTGGTATACCTAGATGGCTCTCTTCTACCCAGTTTGAGAAACACTTTCCCGTATGGTGTCTTTGAGAAAAAAAATTAACTGGAAAGTTAAACAGAAAGATGCAGGTCCCAGTACTTGGCCCATTACAAGAGGCACTGAGTGAGTTTCATGTGGTGTTTGGAAGGACCTTCCATAGAATTAAATAAATATTTATTTGCCCTTCTGAGAAAGCTTTGGAATTCTGCCTTGTAAAGCAGGACAAGCAGGTATGTTGAACAGCTGTTTGAAGGACAGACCTAGAGAACATTCCTACCCAGGACAATTCCCAGGAACATTTACTTTAATCATGCAGTCTAAATTAATCCAGTATTTCTCATCTATTGAGGATGGAGCATTTGTGCCTTTCAACTGCAGTAATTGCAGCCTTCCAGCACGGTAACTTGCTGCTGTTTAGTCTGCCCTACCATGAGCTGAAGCTCCCTAAACTCACTTATGTCAAATGGAGATGCAGTTCAGAAAAGGCTGTATGCATAGTGGGTCTTTTTTTAATCTGAAGCACTTTGCTGCAGTTACAAACAAATTTTTAACCTGCCCTTATGCTTCACTAGAAAGCTTCATGGCTTCTGAACAGCTGTGATTGCACTACAGGTTGCCTCCTGAGATAAATAAGCACTCACCTGCAAAACTAGGAAAAAAATAATCCCCATAAAGGGTATTTCAGACAGCTTGCAATAAATATGTTATCATCCACTTCATGCAATCCACTAATAATCAAGAAAGAGAAGAAAACCATCCACATTTTATTTTCTATGTGGTGATGCACTGTCCTTATGGGAAGAGGCGAGTGGCAACATGTCACAGCTTGCCAACTTCAAACACCTTTGTGAATGCTGTCTCTCATCAGTGGACTTGTATTCTCTAAGCACAGAGTATTAAGTTTCAGTGAAAGACCTGAACTGCTCCATTAATGACCTGATGGATGAGGTAAGATTCAGTGGGTTTTACTCAAAGCCAGATTCAAAGTATTTGAACTCCCTCTCATTTTTGCTTGTCTGTTTTCATGATAGATATTCATGTGGATCCAATCATCAGATAAGTTTTTGAATCAGCAGAAGACATCTGAGATCTTTCAAAAAATACAAAATAGACATCACTTAAAATTTAGTTATTTGGATCCATTATACCTCAGTACAATGCTGGACCTTTCCAGAGTGTAAAGTACAATGGGAGCTTTGCCTCATGATCTTGGCATCATCATTCTTGGACACCGGAACAGTAATATTTAGATATTTTAGTGCATTTGTCAGTTTCTCTCCTTTTAGAGGGAGATGTTAAACAAAACTAATTAAGGATTTCTTGAGGAAAATACCTCATTTTAAACTCAAAACTTTGAAACAACTATACTCATTTTTCCAGGCTTGGCATTTTTTAGATCACACCATACTAAAAAGAAAAACCACCCCAAAATAAACTAGGTGTGACGTTTCTGTCCTTTGCCATTATTGAAATATTCAGGCATAAAATATGCTACTGAAATGTCTGAATAAGGTTATGTTATTAGTACATAAATAACTTAGAAACGTTTGGAACTATATTACTCAAGCTTTTATATTAAAATACATTAGGAAAAACTACAAATTTCAGTCCAAATGAAGTATTTTGTAAAATTACAAATACATTGGCACAATGTATTTTCTTGGGAAAATTTTCTTGGGAAAAAGACATTAGAATTACAGATTAGATTACTTTGATTATACTGGATAATAGCTGTTTCTGTGACAATAAATAATAGCTAATTTTAAGACCTTATTAGAGTTTCTAACCTAATTGCTAATCCCCCTTTCCTTCCTCTCTCCCTTCTGACTCCTTATTGCAGATCACAGCTTTCTCTATTTTGCAGCAAGTATGAGCTACTTCCATAGGTTAGAGGAAGAGGTACATAAAAGAACCACTCATTTCATTTGTAAATATGTATTTTTCCTAATAAAATAGTGGCAACAGCCTAAACCTAGTATAAAAAAAAATCAAATACAAACTGGAGCATAAAGGCACAAACCAGATATCTCACTAGTTTGAAAAGGAGACAAAGATATATTAATTTCAGTATAAAGAAAGAGATCCAAAAAATAATGGCAGAAAATAAAACCAAGGCAATGATGTGAATAAATAGTAATAATAAGTATATAATAATAAGTAATATATCATCTAAAGAAAAGAAATACTTTTACTAATTTATTTTATGAAGAATGAAGGTGTGGAGTTATTCATAAGCAGAAACATTGGTTTTTTCTTCTATGCTGCTTTTTAAAGCATCATATTCAGACCTCTAGATCCAACAAATTCCTTTTGCTTTGCATTAGAATGGGTGAATAATACTGGATTCCCCAGACTCAGAGAATGCTAAAACCATGGATATTGAAGATCTCCCAAGGAGTTCCTTTAGTTATATTAATATTAGAGAGGGGAAACAGTTTTCATGAAAAATACTTCAGAAAAATGCAGTGTCCTTATAATTATGACATATATCTTCACCAAACTATTTTGACAGTTATGATCAAAACAAAAAAAAAAAAAAAAAAAAAACCTGCAATGGTTTTCTTAATATTTAATATTTTTCAAAGAAACACTGTAACTAATCTAATTTAAACTTTTTAATTAACTGCCTGGGAAAAAAATCCCAATTATAACTTGTCCTCTCTTGGATCAGCTAAGAGTCAGCAGCCCTACATTTGATTCCTTGTGATCGGTTTCCTATCTGACTTTACAAGAGCAGCATTAGGCCAAGTATACTTGTACTAGTTCATTTAAATTCACATAAGAAACAACTGACATATTCATATGAGATTCAGATGAAGGCAATTTACTCTCTCCCATTTCTTTTGGAGTGTCTGCTTTCCTTAAGAAAACAAAAAACAAACCAACAACGAACCAAACTGGCTATCATATTAAAACTTTCAATTCCATGACAGATTATTTTCACTTGAGACCTAGATTGGTTTCAGATACTGAAAATTTGTAGTCTGTGGTACTTTCTTTTTGCCCCCAAATACCTGGTATGTCCAAAAGGAGAAATATTTATGAAAGAGGATATATTTTAAAAGTTATTTTCTTTGCCTTTATAGAATAGCTAATATATCCCCAAATGGAAGTATTAAAGTGAAGAGGATGCTTTGAGGATAGACGAGTGAAACTTTTGTAGATACCTATGAGGTTACTGAGGTATAATTACTAATTAGGTAGCACTAACTCAGACATCTAGTGCTTTGCTCAGACTCAGCAATTCCCTGTTACCTGTATGTAATGGGAGTGCATCATGCCCTGTCTTGTTACAAGTGTTCTGCTATGGGATCACGTCTTTTGCTTTCTGTTCCTCTTGTGCTGTTACAGCAAAGCGAGATTACACTGAAAGAAGACATTTTTGGCTTATTAAGAGCTTCTAAAATCCAGAGCAGAAAACACTAAGAAAAAGAGATGAAGCTCTTAGCTGGACATAGAGTTTGGTGGGTATGTTTGGAGCATGTAAATGCAGAAGAAAAATGGAGTGTGACAGACTTAAAACCCCACCCACAAAGATAAAAAGGAAAAAGAAAAGTAAAATAAACTGTTGAGGAGTAATTATGACCTGCTAATCCTTTGTTTCTTTATTCTCCTTGTGAACTCCAAAGTCATGAGTCATGGCAGGTTAGTGGTCAACTGTTTTCTATTCTGTGTTTGCCAGTAGAGGCCCATTAAACATCATATTTTCATGGGAAAAGCCGTCTCTGTCAGTCCACACCTCAAAGCTCTCACCCAGCACTGACGCTCCTCCTCAGCTTATGAGAAATATGTTAGAGCAACAACCATTTCTGGACTGACCATGACCTTTTAAAGTTGAAACTGCCACCTATACTTGAAAATGAAACTAGGCTTTAGCAACTTCAAAGATATAAACACTTGTGAACCTATGTACTACATTTTAGTTCTCCAAAGACATATTCTTCAGGAATATATCTCCTGAAGAGTCCTGAATCCTGATGATTCTGGTTGTTTATTCTTATGCACATACATATAGGTCTTTTTAGGTTTTGGCCATCATTGTAGCATATTAATGAAGCCAGTAAAAAATACAGCTCAGCATATCCTACATGTCCTGAATGACAGCATTCCAAGACTGTAAATTATTATGCCACATCTTTATTCTGCCTTTATTTATCAATTTTACAAAGTTTCCCTTGAATACTACCGTGGGGAAAAGCTGGAGGAAGGCTGTGAGAATAACAATGTAATGGTTTTATTAGTGACTCTTTTAATGACTTCATATGCGAGTTTAAGAGGTGATTAGGACTAAATTCTGAAAATTGTCCACTTAACTTCAGATACCAAAAATATCTCTAGTCAGATATTTTACAATTAGCACTGAATTTTACAATAAAGCACTGAAAATTCAGAGGTACTCCAAAACACAACCATTTACTCATTCTCTTTCTCACTCCTCTGTGTTGTGGAGCAATGATACTACCTTCTCTTGAAAGGCCTATTCTTTTTACATTTTATTTCTACTACTGAGCCAACAATGTGCATAATTCAAAATCATCAAGAAAATTAACAGAAGCTGGTAACAATAGTTAAACCTTGGGCACACTTATTACGCCCCTGCAACGTACCAACTGTGAAAGGAGTTTGCTTTGGAGTGTCACACATATTAGAAACAGATGCTCCAAATCCTGCACAGGGTTCAGGGTAAGACAATAGGATGAATGCTAGCAATGCTTCAATAAAGTACATACACACTGCCACTACTCTCTGGAAACATTACTATATCTGCTGATTACTCTCTGGAAACATTACTACATCTGCTGATGGCTAGGCATGTCAAGCTTCCCAGACCTGGAGTTTCTCTTTTCAAATTTCTTCTGGTGTACTCAAACCAAATAGATCAGCAGAACAGTAAACCCCTCTAGCCTGGTATGCTGTATCCTGCCATGAATTATGTGGCACACGTACACACACTCCTGCAGTGTACAAGAAAGAAGAGAACCAATTCTATTTCCTGGAGGTAAACACTCTCAGCTTCCTTCACAGTTTCTTTTGGGGAAGTCCACCTCAAATTAAGAACAGTTTTTAGAGGCAACAATACTTTGGTACAATATGGAAGGAATAAAACCAGCAAAAGCCAGGAGAAGTATGAGTAATTGACAGTTAAACCCAATATACAATGGGTGTCCAGCCTCAGGCGGCTGTAACAACCCACTGGCCAGCCTTTCTATCATGAAAGGAGTCACATTCAGCACTAGACTGTGTTTGCTGAAATCAGCAAACTGTGTTGCCTGAAACTGTGTAGCTGGTAGAGAAGAAAGGAAGAAAACAGACCAGTCCTTTTCTCTACTTACTGTGCATGGTTGGTTTGGTTTGTCTTTTCAATACAAAATCATTCATTCAAGCAGCATATATACTGTGGGGTTTTTTCTGTTTGCTGCTCAAGAAAGCAACAGCCTGCAAAGGGAAGACTGACCTTTGTGTTCCTGTCCTCTTCTAGTCTTGATGCAGAGAGTGAAATTTAAACTTAGAAAAAATACCTTGCAAGGCTCACCCTGTGTGTGTGGAGAGGCTGATCTAGGGCAGGGGGTTGTCTCCTGAATCCTGATCCATTCCAGAATTCTTTCCTTGTCACTCTGTGCCAAAACTTCTTCCAACAACGACAATCTAATCACTGAGTCTGAATAGCAACAGACTCCTATTATAGTCCTGAGCAATGCCAGGTAACTCCAAGTTTCCCTGCCTCAGAAACCTGGTGTAAATTCTCAAGATGAGGGCTGATAAACCAGGAACAGACCAGAGCTCGGTTTTACCCTTCAGAAGTTTTTCCAGCAATTCCTTGTATAGAATAGTAACAATCCTGCAAATGGTAAACCCACAGTAAATGCTGTCAGCAGACTCATGTGAGGGTTGAGAGAAGACATGTAGGTGATGAAGTGGAAGCCTATTTTTATATTTGGGGTAGGTATAGAAGTATAGAAGTTCCATTATATTTTACCAGAAAGATGTACAAAACCTTTTATATCAATTTAAAAAATGACCATCCACAAGAAATAAAATAATAACACCCGCTCTCACAATGGTGAGAGTCCCTGGCACAGCTGTGTTTGTCTGAGATCATACTGCTCTACAGCCCTGCCTGAGCCAGAAATCTCTAGTCTAGAAGTGACCTAAGCATATGTTCTGCAACTGGAGAGGTATGTTTTTGTAGCACGTGCAGATATGCTTAGACTGGCTGTGATCTATCTAGCTGAGATAAGAACTGCTGGGAAGGTATGATGTCATGGGGTTCAGTCTTGGCTAGCAAAGCAGGTGCATACCTGAGAACAGGCTGGCTGGTAGACACTGCACTGAAGTCACCATGTCACCGTGCCCACCAGAGCCACGTACCCTAAAGCTGCAAATCCATGCAGATGTACTCTCAGAGATTTATTCCCAGTGAAAGCTAACACACTCAGCTAGTGTTTAGTATGTTCTTTTGAAAGAGGTTGGGAAGACTACCAAAAGTATAATTACACTAGAGAGACAGTTGGAGACCTAATTAATCACACATTGACAAGATCCCTTATGCTGAGACATTTCACAGGGAGCATTGGGAGTGCCTTAAGTAACTTCCTCAGGTACATACTTTGGGAGTGAAGAATAAATTAGTAGGAAATTGGCTGGACACAAAGGAAATCTTGGAATAGAGTAGGAGGCTGGACCAAGCTCACTGAGACTGGTCTTTTTCTTCATTTTTAGAAAACATGGATTCGCTGTTGGTATACCCGAAAGATCATTTGCATCCTGACAGGAGTGAAAACGCTCTTGAGGATGCTTTTTTCATAACTGTGCCTCCAAAATTAGATATTAAATAATAATTTGACTTTCAAAGATAGTCAGCATTTGACAGCAATGTTTGATTTCTTGCCAGGAAGGGACTGATTCCACTAATACCCAACTATAGCTCTTGCATAAGCATATCCATTAAGTTCAAAGGAAATCAGTGGATGTACTCATACTGGTGAATATCTTCATATTCTTGGAATATATTCTTGTCCAGAGTGGATTCAAAGTTCCTCAATTTTCACAGGGCCTATAATGAGAGGTTTGACTTTCATTTCATTCTTTACATAAAGGTGTTTCCAAAAATCTCTCCTGCATTCAAGCCTGATTTCATTCCTTGTCTATCGGTTTAGTATAACTCTAAGAAATGATGCTTCTTTTAAAAATAAAACAACACAAAATCTCCTCTCCTTCTTTCATATTGCTGAACTTGGAAAAGCCTGAAAATTTGATGACTTTTCTCCAATGTTTGAACAGTTTTTTAGGAATAATGGGACTATTAAAAAAAAATCCTCTTGAAAATGCAGTTAATTTATCTATCAATCTGGAGCAACAGCACCTCAAACCCAGTTTTAACTGTGGCTGCAATAACAGAATTAAGCCTAATGCGAATCCTGGCAGGACTTTACATCCTCTCTCCACCAGATAGTGCTGTTTCTCCACAGTGCTATGGAGGATGCACAGGCCAGGGAAAGGTCAGGGGCTGTCTGAGATTACAGGCTGCCTACAGTAGCTTGTTCGTCCCTCCTTGCCGCTGCCACCGCCACTACCTGACACAGGGCAGGCGCAGCCCAAAAGGGATTTGCGGGAGTAAAACCGTGCCTTGGGAGGCCGCTGACTGCAGGTGACTGCGGGCTGGCTCTGCCATTGCTGCTATCTCTTATCAGTTTGATGTAGCCTCTTTCCTAAAGTGAGAATGAAAATAGAAGCTGATGCAATTAGCCTGTGTTTTTATGATCTCTTGGGGGTCTTTTCCTTTTCCAGTTGAACAGCACACAGCAAGAGCAGCCCTGACACAAAGGCTGTTTGCTCTCAGAGTGCTGAACAAAGGGGCTTCTACCAGCAAAAGTTACTTCTGGAGAGTAGACAGACCACCTTAACCAGTCCTGAGTCTAGATACCCTGTAGACCCTCCGTGTATTAAAAAAACCCCAAACAACTTAGCAGGGAAAAACAGCTAAAATGTAATAAAACTTCAGGCCATGTATTGCTGCGCTGCTGCAGCCTTTGTAAGGGAGAATAGAAGTGCATCTGGAATACTTCTTACAGCCGTTCAGCAGGGGAAATACTGCAAGTACTGCATCTTCCTCTCCAGATCTCCCTGTGCAAAACAGAATAGCTTTTGGTCTTCTGCTCTTAAAGAACCAAATCCTTCCGTACGCGCAGAAAGCCAGCAGAAAAATTTTAAAATACTTTTATTTAGAGAAAATATTAAAAAACTTTTCAAGTGGAAAATGGTACTTGTAATGTTCTTTGCTTCTATTACTCAGAGTTTTTGCAACCACTGAGCCAAGTTTTTAGATGAACTTCCAAGAAGTATTGTAATGTTGCTCCCTGTACCTGAGTTACTGGATTTTAAGAATACTGTTCCAGGGTACCTTGGTTAAGAACTGCTTAGTGATAAAAGTTCAGTCTTGACATAGACATGCTTTTCTGAAATAAATTAAAAAAAAAAAAAAAAAAACAAAACCCTAACATAAAACCCCACCCAAATCTAAAACCATTTAAAACTGTGCAAGATATTTGTATTTTTCTAAGCAGTGTAAGGCTGGAGCTGTCTGATCCTAAGTGAACTTGTAAATCCCTGTTCATGCAGACAAGACATTTATTCTTAGAAGAAATAATTTGTGAAACCAAACTTTAGCTTGCTTCAGTGTATGGAAAAGTGCAGATGGCTCAAATTAGGGATCAGGGCCTAGCTAGGTATGCAGTAGACTGTATATGTAATTAGCCAAATATAAGGTCTATTTATTATTTTGTATGCTGTGTTAATAATGTCTGTATTTATTCAGGTTTTCGTAATATGCATGTGTAATCTCAGAGAGATGCTAGGTCATTAAACTCACCATGGAGACTCTGTTTACCTGCCTTGGGCAAACAGAATACATACAGTTGTAGTTCTCTAAAAATAACCAGAAAAAAAAAATCAAACAGTGTATCAGTTTGGCTTTCATGTTTTCCAATAAGTATCTAAGGAAATGTAGCATACTATTTACATTGCCCTTATTGAGAAAGACCACAAAAATATCCAGACAAAAGATTTAATTATAGTGTCCTTTCTCACACACTAAATGTAAGACCAGATAGCATAATATATAGTACTATATGCATCAGGTAGTGAATGAGGCTGGGAGGAAAGGAGCAGGTCCTTCTTGTACTTCTGGTGGGGCCTGCGAGTATGGTCTTTTACAAAAGTAACATGATAGATGTATCACAGCTGCTGTGAGCCCAGGAAAGGCTGAATTGCAAAGGAAGAACTTTCCCATAATTGGCTCCATACCACAGCTTTGTATCAAACGATTCTGCTTGGAGATTTTCAAGATGATAATGAACATTGAGATTTTACTGTACTTCTATTTTGACTAGTAGACTAAGTGGCAACAGGCACCAGAAAGTCTGTATTCCATTAACGTGAATGCTCTCATGACCCATTGGCTTCATTAGTACCCTATCTCCTATCTGGAAACTGCTCTGGAAGCGCAGATACTGGAGCTGTTTCATTAGCTCCAAATATAACACCTGCCTCCTGAGCCATTATCTGCAGAAATCCATAATTATCTGTTCTTTCCTTTCCAGTCAGGAATATCAGGTCCAGATCAAGGACTGGGTGCTCATCTTTTATGTCCTTATTCAACTGGATCTAGGCAATCCAGCTTCTTTCTACTTTGGCTGATTCTTCGAAGCACCCCAGCTGCTCTTCTGAGTGCCAGGACTGATGCATTTTCTCTTGTCATATTACAGCAAACTGAAATCTCATCAAAGGGCAAAGTCCGTGCATTTCCTGGTGACTTTCTCAACACAAGCACACACACACACATACAAAGGCAAAATCAGTGGCTAAAAATAATTAAGGCAGCAATAATTTTCACCATGGGAAACCATCCAGATCCCGAGTACGTTAGTTCTGAGGAGGAGAAAGTCAGGCTGCATGTAGCCTCACGGGTGTTTCATAGGGTATTTGATACCACGGTGATGAAAAATTACTGAAATCTTTCATTACGTGTAGATAACGTTCAAGAACACAGTACGCCCACCCCTTTACCCTTTCAGAAGGTTTTGGGTATTTTTTTTCCCCTTTTCAGTACGCTTGCAGGGCAGTGGCGGCCGCCGGCCTGCGGTCTCCCGCTCAGCGCCAGCTCGGGGCAGCGGGGAGGCGCCGCGGGTTGAGGTGGGGCAGGCACGGGCCAGGTGATCGCGGCAGACAAAGGGGCTGGCAGTGGCAGCCTCTGTCCCAGCCCAGGCAGCGCCTCCCGGCCGGGTCGGATCGAGCCGGGCCGGGCGGGGCGGGCCCCGGGAGGCCGCTTCCCCTGGCGGCGCTCGGCACTTCCCGGCGCTCGCACACCGCGGGGAAACTCTTCCTCCGGCCCGGCCCGGCCCCCGCTGACGTAGCGCTGTCTGTGCCGCTGCCGCGGTGGGCGGGGGTGGCGGAGACGCGGGCCGGGGCTCGGCGCTGTCAGGCGGCGGGGCAGGGCGGGGGCGGCGGAGTTCGCTGCCCGTCAGGCGCGGGCAGAGGCGTCCCGGGGATCACGGAGAGAAGGGCGAGGGGCGGGAAGCCCTGCGGGAAGGGGTGTCCGCCGGCACCGCGGCGCCAGAGTGGTGGTCCCGGTCCGCGCAGGACCGTGGTGGTCAAGCACGTTAATAAAGGCGGTCGGGGAGGAAGGCGTCCGGGGGTGCTTTATCCACGTTTGGTTCATCACTTTATCCTGTGAGGAGGAGGAAGAGGAGGCGGAGGAGGCGTGGGGCCGGGGCGGGCAGTGTCCCCGGCGGAAAGCCGCCCGGCGGGTGTGGAGGAGCAGCAAGCCCAGCCCGGGGAGCGCGACCCCCGCTGCGGTTCCCGACTGGTGGCGGCCGCGCTGCTCCCCCAACAGGCAAAACTTTCTACACTCAAACACACACAGAAACACACACGCACGGCCGGGGCTGCCGCCGCCGCCGCTCACTCGCCCCACACACACACACTGACGTCTTTTGCGCATTTCCTGCGCTGGAGCGAGCGGCGGAGCGGCACCGGCAGCGGGCGGGGGCTGCGAGGAGGGAGGCGGCCGGCGGCGGCCGAGGGGAGGCGGCGGGCGGGAGGCGGGCGGGGGGCGGCCGGCGGGAGGGAGGCGGGAGGGAGGCGGCGGCGGCGGCTCTGCCCATCGCCAGGGCGGCGGCCGCCCAGCCGGAGCCCGCCGAGACCCGCGCGGGCCGCTCCGCTGCCGGCGCCCCCCATGCTCGGGGGTCGCTCCGCTGGGTCCTCGGCCTTGGCGGCGGCGGAGCAGGAGGCGGCGGCGGCGCAGGACGGGCGGCTGCGGGCGGCGGCGCGGATGGAAGGTCCCCGGGTGGATGTTTGCTGAGCGGAGGCTGTGCAGTAGGCAGGGCTGGTGGGTCGGCCGGTGCTTCTGATCCGTGTGTGTGCGTGTGTGTGTGTATGCGTGTGTGTGTATTGTTGTGCGGCGCACGGGCAGGACTGGCGTGTGCGGGAGCCCGGGATCGCGGCTCTGCTTCCTCTGCGAGGACTGATCCAGGATTATGGTCAGGGTGAAGGGAGAAGGCTCTTGCTTACCCCCGGATTGATTATGCTCGGGTTTTGATAGCGTTCGGGGGTTCCTGCAGCCGCGGCCGCCTCCCCCTCCCTGGCGGCCCCCCTCCCTTGTTTTCCGTTAGAAACACGGGCAAGAAAATAAATGTATTCACTGGGTGTCGCAAGAGCAAAGGCTAAATAATCAAAGGTAACAGCAGCAGCCGGGCGAAGAGACCCGCACCGTACCCTGCTCCCCCACCTCCCAGACCTGCCCTCCTATTTATTGGCGAGACCTCCCTCCCTCCCTCTCGGTGCGAGTGCGTTGAGCGAGTGTTTGATCCCGGGAAAAGTGCAGCTATCCAGCCATGGTGGTTTTCAATGGCTTGCTGAAAATCAAGATCTGCGAGGCGGTGAATCTGAAACCCACGGCGTGGTCTCTGAGGCATGCAGTGGGTCCCAGGCCACAGACCTTTTTGCTGGACCCTTACATCGCCCTCAATGTGGATGACTCCAGGATCGGGCAGACCTCCACCAAGCAAAAGACCAACAGTCCTGCTTGGAACGATGAATTTGTCACCGACGTTTGTAATGGCAGGAAGATAGAGATGGCTGTTTTCCATGATGCCCCCATCGGGTACGACGATTTTGTAGCTAACTGCACTATACAGTTTGAGGACTTGCTGCAGAACGGGAGCCGTCACTTCGAGGACTGGGTAAGTGTTCATGCTGTAGATACGTACATGTACATGCGATTTTCAGTGGCGTGGCTCTGCATGCAACATCTGTCTTGCAGAGCTAGGTTACCAAGGGCATGTAATGCCTCTGAAGGCTTTTCTTTTTTTCCACACTTTGTTTTACTGAGATAGTCGTGGTTACTATATAACTAATGCATGTTATCTACAGGTGAGGAAGGAAAGAAAAATATGCTGAATCTAAGTAAGAGGTATATAGTTACCTCACAAGTTTCTGAAATTATGTGATATAAATACAGATCGAGTTGTCTTACTGAGTCTGAAGAACCTGAACCAAATGCATCCGTTCCAAACACTACCGCAAAACCCAGATCCAGCGCTTAGATGAGTTTCATCATTTCAGGGTGAATACTCTTGGTTAGCCTGGCAATGATGAACCTTAAAAATCCAGACCTGACTTCTGATACGAGACACCTCAGGGTCTTCCTGTCACTTGAGAGCTCACTGCATCAATACTGATGCTCCTCCTTCCTTCCTTCAGATGATCGACACCTCTCTGCGTAGATCTAACGCAATGCTTCTTCAAATGCTCGTGACTGATGAAAGGGTCCTAGTGGAATTTGGGCCCAACTAGAGAAATTCTGTTGTCTGTACACACAACGTGTCTTAGCAGCTTTCACAGACTCTTTAAGACCCAGAGGCTAATGTGCCTCAGTGGGAGTACAAAAAAGCTGGAAAATCCTTGCTCTGACATCCTCAGGTAGTGTGATTTAACAGGGAGAAGCCAATCAAACAAAGAAGAAACAGGAAACATGAATATGCACATTTCACATTTCTGCAGTTAAACTGTTAAATGGTGGATATCCTTTAAATGAGATGTATAATAAAACAATAGTAGCTATCATCCCATTTTCAGTGTGCCCTGCTCAACCAGCCATCTGAAATTATATATGCTCATCTTTTTATGTACTTATTTTTCATGGTCAAGGATATTAGCTAGTAGTTTTTTGGCAAACACACAAAGAACCCAGGACCAAAGAAAAAATAGCTAGGGTTAATAGGTCTGAGTTTTATGTATTCTTTGGGGCTTCTTTGTTTAATGCAGTTATGTAGAGATGGGGAAATGATGAAAGGGTATGAAAGAATTAGACTCTATTTATGCTGATTAGGAGCTGATCAACTTTGCTGTTAAAACTTTTATGTTTACAACTTTAAAATATTTTTCAATTTTGCTGCCTATGTGTTGCTTTGTGATAATCAGGGTCTAGATTATTCTGATGCTCTATAAAAGCTACACATTAGTAAGCTCAAATGGTGAAAGTAGGTGATAGAAGGAGGAAAAATAGCTAAAACAGGAAAAGACAAATGCAGCAGTATTGCAGATGTCTTTTACCTGTATTGAATGATAATCAAGTTAGGACTCTCCTGAAATCAAGTGAGGTTTCATCTTTGAGACTAGTGGGATGAGGAGATCTGCACAGATTTTTAGTGAAGGAATGATAATTTTGTATGTTCTTTTTGTGCATGGTACATGTTGTGAGTTTGTCACCAAATCTGGAATAACCTTGCAGATTCCAGATGCCAAGTTTGAATTTTGGTGGGACTGTGGTGCATCCTGGCTCTGATATTTAAGGTGAACTCAAATGTCTGAATGGATTCCCTAGATAAATAGTGGAATTTAACAGGTTGAGGTCCATTGTAAACAGGATCTGTGAGGAACTAGATAGCTGAATCAGATAAATGCTGGCTTTTATTGCATCAGGATTCATTGCTGTCCAGCACTCAGTGGGTGGGAGGAGACGAGGGAGTGACTACGCTTGTTGTCTGTTGATGTGACAGAATTGAGGACATGGCAGTGGTTCATAACTGGTCAGCTCAATATAATGCAGCTTCTGAAACACCACTTACCTTGTTTTGTACTGTAAATCCTTACCATTAGGATTGTATTCATGTACTACAAAAGCAGCATACACCTCCCCGCTGTATCACAGTTAGACGGGAGCGGGGGTTGGTAAGTATTTTTAGGATTGTGCTTTACCCTTTCCAAAATCTTCCTTTTTACTGAGTGTGTCACTGTAATTCTAATACTGAGTGTTTATTGGATAATAGATAGGGACTTCAAAGAACTGGCTCTTACAAAATTACAGTTTTGTGTCTTTTTTCCTTGAGTTACCAGAAGACCTGTGGCCAGCACATCTCTATAGAGTCCATACTGAAGTAAATAGATTTATTGGTATCTTCATCAGTGTCTGGAGTCTGTATTAAAACCTGCAAAAGAAGTTGTCTGCAAAGTGAATGAGTTTCACACTACAAGGAAAATGCACATGGCCTAAACCACCATTCGGCTCAGATCTGCTGGTATGATAGTCAGTTTTTTCTGTTTAATAAGAGGACTAGTTCCTTCATCTCACTCTTGGCATTTAAAGCAGATATTTTTGTAGTATTCTTTCTGAACTCTGTAACAAGCAAATTAAAACCAGCAATCACAGTAACCCATTCTTCTTTATTGCCTGAAATATCAAATAAATGCAGCCTACACACTCAAAACACACTTGAAGACCGTCAAGTCTTTTTATGCCATTCTGAGGGTTTCCCTTTAAGCAGTCCTGAAAGTTGGAACTGGATACCAAGTACTAGCTGAGTGTGATTGGAGCAATTACACTGCTGCCCCTCCTTACCTTCAGCATGATGCAACAATTATTGCAGGACTGGACAGTCATTGTTAAAAAAGGGTTGAGAAAATGTCTTGTAAAGGTCTTGTAAACATATTAAGCTTTAATGCTTTTGATCTTATGTAGTACTGCATGGGATGGGGTTTTTTTAAGGAAATTTCAGAATTTGTTTTATAATATCTGCACTAGGGTCAAGGTTATGTTTCTAGGTTTCTAGGTTTTTGTCAGAAGTCCAAAATGCAAAAAAGATTTACAAAAAAAAAAAAAATTGGGTTTTTTTTCCCCTAAGAGAAAACTGTTTCTCAAATTAGCCAGCTCACCATATTTGATTGGTTTTTGGTGTTGTTCAAATCCTTGTATTTTTTCTCAGATGAAATTTTTTAGGAAAATACTGGATATTTTTCTCACTCTTAGGCCTGTGCTATATACGGATGCCATGGTTACAGTGGAAACACTAATGATAAACAAGTACAAAGCTTGAAATCACAATAATGTTTACTGTATTAATACAAGTCAGATAGATATGCAAAATCCTGGCTCCTTTCATCTACAGACTGTTCAGCAGTTGCATCTAACCTTATGATACATATACTCCCTGAATGTGTGTATATATATATATATATATATTTTTTTTTTTTTTTTTTTTAAATTATTCAAAGTTGTGGCATGAAACAGTGATTCAGAGTTTGCTGGATGAAAGCATTTAAACAAAACACATAGTTTTGTGGGGTTTTGGTAAGATCAATAGAAAACACTTGTTTAGGTTTCTAAAATAAGTATAGTGACAATTAAAAAGATGGCTGCTTTTCCAGTAGTGCATCAATACAGACATAGCACAGTAAAAGTGTCAGTTTTGCAGATTTTTTTAAGTCATGGTTACACTGCAGTTTTAAAGAGAGCTTTGGATTTATGACATTTCAGGTTTTTTTAAGCACAGAAAATGTCATACAGAATGGCACCGAGTATTCAAGAGGATGCTGGTGAACTTACCCTTTGAAAAACAAAAAATACAGAACAATAAACAACCTGCAAGTTCTGATTGAAAAAGAAACTAGCAACTTGACAGCTCTGGCTACATTTTTTTGAGTTAGGTAATTCAGGTAATAATAAAGTATGTTTTTACCTAGCTTCCTTACATGTGGCATATGTAAATGATTCACTTGAGTTGGCATTGCAGCTACATTTTAATCAGTGGAATTGAGATCAGGAAGGAAAATTCCATTGATATTTAGCTGTGTGGTTCCACTCCTGCAAATTATCATGATCAATGTTTATGTGTGTGGATGATTGGTAGGATGGGTTCTGAGTTCAAGTCCACTTTCCAGAGTTGATGACAGATGAAATCAGCATGATTGGACCTATGCCAAAGACTCCATCTAAGGGTCTTAGCCATTAGCCTGGCAGTACATGAGAAAACCTATTGAGTTGTCCTAAGAAATCCTTTTGCTGGCTGAGTAGCAGAACTCACTAAATCATTGAGAACATCAGAACATTTAACAAGAAAAGCCTCTATTTCCACTGAAAATAATTTACAGCTATATTTAGGTTAATGAAAGAGATTTAATTTTCTGCTGTCTTGAAAAAACCTCTTATGCTGTCAGGAAAAAAAAAAAACCACATAGATTTTTGTGAGCTTTTCTTTGCTAAAATATCTTCCATACTATTTTTCTTCTTTCAGTGTGGCTTCTTCAGATCTAAATTTAAAACATTATACTTTTTTAAAAGCATCCTTTCATATTTCTGTTTTGCCAGTGTGAAGTTAGTTGTGCAACTGTGCCACCATTGTAAAAAGCAAATTTATAATGAATTAATCTAATATCTCAGTAGCAAGTGGATGATGAGTTATAGGAAATGGCATGGGGAAGAAGCTGCAGTCTATACAGTTAAACACCTAGGTTATCTGAGCTCTGAATGTCACCCGACAGGCAGCAGCAGGGGAGAAATTAAAGCTCTTCAGAGTCCTTGGTCTGTGAGCTGTCCATGGATGTGAGAAGTAGAACTGTCTCTTTCCAGTGCCTCTAATCTGAATGAAATGGAAAGACTACTTAGGTGTTCTTTTTTTTTTTTCCCCTTCTTTTAATGCCATTTCTGTTGTTGGAATGGGAACTCCTTTCAGCCAGCAGGTGATCTGTTGTAGCTGGCAGACAGAGAATGGAATTGTCATCACTGTAGTGCAGGTCACCCTGCGCGTTCACCTCTGCTTGTGCCGTGCACTGCTGAGGGCTGGCACTGGGCTGGCAGAAAGTGACTGTAGAGTATTTTCATTTTTATTTTCATCTGCTGACTGAATTTATTTGTGGCTGGTGGTGTTGAAAGACCTAGGATTTCACTTGCAAAAACTTCAGATCTCATCTAAACTGTGGTTCATGGGCTGCTGAAAAGCTGTTCTCGGAATCATATTTGTTGAGATGAAAGGGAAATTGCCGGGGTCTTGTTTGAGAGGTTTCTGCTTGACAAGGAGGTCATGGAGCAAGGTCTGTCAGGCTTGTGGGGCAAGGCTGAGAGCTACGGGGGCTCAGCAGGGTTTCACAGGGACTCTCTCATTCTGAGGGTAAGTGATTGTCAAGAGGAGCTGAGAGATTTTGGAGAGAACTTTGTACATATAGGGGTCTTCCTTGCCTTCTCCCACAGTCTGTCTCCCTCCCGTGCCTTCTCTTTTCCCTCTCTGCTGGGGGTGTGGTACAGTCACACACAGCTCACCCACTGTCTTGTATCAATCCCTTTCTACAGCTGCATAAATCTACTCCTACTCCCTGCTAGAAATGTTCTCTCCTAACAGCTCCTGCTTACCTGCAGTGCTTCCCAGTCTGCTGAGAAGCAATAGATGGGGGGAAAATGCTGCCTCTGCTGTTGTTACTGCAGGGAGAGAGAAAGGGCAAAGTGGGGAAAGGAAGAGATGAGGCATGGGGAGAAACCTGGAGGAGGGTAATGAATAGTTGCTGCCACAGCACGTACCCCAGCTGCCCTTTTGGCAGCAGCAGAAAGCTGCACGTGCAGGAGACAGGGATGAGCTGGCACAGGCAAATCGGCTGGTTGGAGGCCGTATGGTGACCACTGACCCACTTTGGGGTTCTTTGGCCTGCTTTGCTGAGTATATAGCTTTGGAAGTCTCACTTGAGATGTGAAAAAATATTGCTCAGGGCATGAAAAGTGTGTAGTGGAGCATGCATTTCACTTAACACTGAATTATCATAGCTGTAGGACAGCAGTTGATCCCGCCACTGATCAGAACCTAATCTTATTGTTGCTAATACCAAATAATGAGGCAAAGTTCCACATAGTGAAAATAACTCTTCTGAACTCTGTAGAAAGGATTTGTTAGAAAAAGTTACAGTAGCAGAGTCCAGTTCATAGGTACTAGTTCAAATCTAGACTTTTATGAAATGTCCAAGTGGAGTGAAAACAATTCCTGCATGTCCTTCTTGTACCAGTTTTAATGCAGTGCATGTCATTATTCCAGCTAAGGTGGTTCCATAGCTACTGTGCAGAACTTCACGGGTCTGAGTAAACCTCTGATCCCACTGGGTTCACTGGATATCATACAGGCCAGTTTAAATTATTCCCTCAACAGGGGGCTGTGCTCCAAAGGAAGACCAAGAATAAATAACAGCTAAGAACATCCTTTACTTGTAATTTTTTCTTACTGATTTATTCTTCCTCTGCAAATCTTGCATATGTAAGTCTGGTTTCTACTCTCTAGCATCAAACTGAATTTCTGTCCTCCATGTCCAGGATTCTTTAAATATTGCCAAAATGAGGATTTGATTTAAGTTGGAATTGTAGAACTTGGCAACTAAATGTGATTTGTTTTCACTCTGTAAATAACTTTCATTTAAATGAACTTTTTGGCGGTTTTTGGATTGAAGGGAGACTGTGAATACAGTTTTAAAACATTGGAGACAGGAGCTTTTTGGCTTGGAATTGGCTGGTTGAATTCTGCTTTACCCAATACTATCTTAATCTCCTCTCCCCCACCCCAACTATTATCTTGTAAGAGAAAGACATCTGCACTTCATGGTAAGAGAGGGTTTGGGAACAATAGAGCAGGCAAGTAATGGGATATTTGTGGTCAGAGAGGACTGAGAAGAGACTTTTCCTCCATCCACATGGAAAGGTAAGGCTGGAAGTATTTGGATATGGAATAAGATCAGAAATCCACAGACAGCTTGGAAAACTGACAGTTTGGGCTGGGGAGGATCAAAGAAACTTTTTGCCAAGCTGGCCAGAGCAAGGCTTTTGAAGAGTGGGGTATTTTGTGTCCCCTTTTGAGTCATGCAAATTGTAGAAGTTACAGGGGTTTCAACTATTTAGGAGGAAAGTGGTTACTACAGAAGTTGAGAAAAAGTTTTAACCTTGTGTTTGTGAGTACTTTCCTGTTTGGCAGGCAGTCACCAGGCAATATAAAAAGTATATTCAGTAATATTAATATGAAACTGCAACTGTAAAGCTAATAAGCCATTCTAGAGATTGTGTAACTTTCATGGCAGTTATGTACTTTGCACTATATTTTAGTAAAGAAAATGCAAATGAATATGGTGCAAGAACATCTGCAGAATTCTTATCTATTCTGATCATTATTCAGTCAGTAGCTTGAATTGCTAGTAAAGTTGATTTCTGAGTGTCCTCTCACTTGCATTCCTCCAAGAGTTAAAAATGTCAATGATATTAAAGTATAATTGCTGTAATTTAACAGACCTTACAGAAGCCAAGATTTCACATATTTCTGAATAGCACAGCTAAGAAACCTAGAGATATTGGCATGTTCCCATTAAATATAACAGGAGTTTTAATGTTTGTTTTATTGGAATCAGTGTTAGAGAAATGCTACACAGTTCTAAGAGGTTTTTTTTCCCACTGAACTCTTTTTAGGGCTTGAATTGTTGAGGAACAGAAATAATGTCAAACCATAGCTTTTAAAATTAAAAAAAGCAAAGTTTGATTCCATCGGAGGCTTGCAGGCAGCCATGTCTGCCCTATATCGGCTAACTTGAGCTGATTTGATTGTTCCAGACAATAGAATCATTTTGCTTGTTTCTGGTGTCCTGCTGGGCAATTTCATCACAGGCAGGAACAAAAAGGCATGAATAATGGCTAGATATTACCAAATAAATTTCATGTCTGCATTGTTTGAACAGCAAGACCCCTTGATATCTTTGTGTCTTACATGAAGAGAAGGGAAATGTAATACTTAGTGTTTCCAGCTTAGTATCTTTCAGTACTTGAGGGTATAAATAAGTTACAACCTCTTATTATGGGGGACAGGGATTTCTTATGCATTTAGAGCTCTCCATTCTTCAGTACACTGGCCTTTTTTATATCATTATATATAAAGACAGATGGCTTTGACAATGTTAATATTTATAAGTATATTTAGAGAGTGATGTGGTAGCAATGCAGCAGATATAATAGTGGTGAAAAGATGAAGGGGAGACTGATGCATCCTCTGCATAGGTGATGAGGAAATGGCTGGAATTGCTTTTCTTTGTTTCACAGATTAAAAGCCAGCAAGACAGTAGTGTCCTTCCCTGTTTTCCTTCACTTTCCTCTATATCATCTGTTCTGTCTTTATGCTGCCAATTCTCTGTCTTTCTTTATCTGTTCTGGCTTTAAGATGGTCAAGAAATTTTAGGGCAACTTTTAAAATAGTGCAAAAGATTTTGATGTTGTCAATGCTAGCAGGCTACGTGAATGAAATGTCCTGCTATAGATCTCTACAAACATCTATTCCAAGTACAGTTTACTTACTGGGACCATATTTACTCATTGCATAAGTGTTTCTGGCATCTGTCAACTTCCCTTTATTTCAAGGTGAGATTGATCCATGGCCTTAGAAAGTGATGTCTGAGAATGTATTGGAAAAGGAAAGGCTTAAAGTCATTCATGCTGCGTCCACTATTTTTTCTCTCTCATGTGGTTCCTTTAGGAGTCACTGAGGAATCTTTTTGCTTTTCTTTTCCTTTGAGTTTCATTGTCTTTTCCTTCCTTGTGACCCCACAGTGCCTTGGCACCTCTTGAACCTTTGACCTCTTGGCCCACTTTTCTCCTTAATCCACCACTATCACCTTGCCCTCAAGTCCCAGCTGCCATAACTTTTCCTTCATTTTCCATGTCATTACTTCCCTTATATCCATACTGCCATTATTCCCAGCAGTCCAGCTCCTTCCCCTTTTTTGTCACTCTGCTGGACCAGTAAGATCCTTGTGTCAGTAGGGCTCAGAAGCATCCCAGTGTCTGAGGCTCTGTGGCATTTGCCCAGCTGCTGTCCTCCAGAGCATGTCCCCGCTGTGCTGCTCAGCAAGCAGCAGGGAACTGATCATACTCGTGGCTGTTGGAGTGGTGTTTTCAGTCAGAGAGCAGTGATGCACTGTTTCCAGTTAGTTGTACTACTGAAGTAGGAATAAATGTAATATGTAGGAATAAATGGAATATATAGGAATAAATGTAATATGTAGGTTTGAACTTCAGGCAAAAATGCTCCGGTTCTAGCAGACTCAGTGGGATGTTGTAGGAACATGATCTATTCCTGAATACCGGACTCTCCCAAGCAGTGGGAACACCATTAAAAATTTTTAGTTGGTACTGACTGTTGGGATTTTCAGGGACTCCTAATCACAGAAAATACCTATGAATGTTTGGTAATTTTTTTTCGATTTAGTGTGAAATGGTGGTTTCTGTCTTCAAAAAATTCCAGTCCAAGCACAAGTCAAAAAGGCAGACTGGGGAAGCCAAGAGAAATATTAGTAAAACACTTACCAGTGTGAATGGCTGCAGTGATAGTTAAGAAGCAGCCTATCAGCTCAGCTTTGCTTGGTGTCCCTAACTCAAAATATCAAGGGGAGAGGCAATAGTGGAAATTTTGCTAGGGATATTTGGAGTTCCCGGTGCTTTGCAAAATGTGGTGTTTCTCTTCAAGGAGTTGATGTGCTGAGATGGACTGCCCACATGATCTAGTCCATGATTCCCAAACTTGTAGTTGTTTCTTAGTGTCCCATATAGCTTCAAGAATGTTTCTGCTGCCCAGTTTGAGGGAACGACAGGATTTTTCTGTATAATTCAATGAAAGCTGGTATAGTATTATTACATTAGAGCTTTTTTCTGTAGTGATAGGTGGGTTAGACCACTAAGAGTACAATACTGAAATTTGGATATGATATATAGGGGTAATAGTATGTACTAATGTCATTGGGCTGAGATAAGCTATGCTAAGTTTTATCACACCTCTTTACTCTTCCTGCCAGCAATTTCTCAGAGCCATGCCAAGCCTCTGAAAGGAAGAAAGAACAAAGAAGAATTTTATTAACACCTCATGCCTATTTTTTAGAAGTGTTATCCATTGAATCAGAAGCAAGTGTCAGGGCTTTTCACCTAAAAAGCAGAACCTTGGGCTTCTTTCTGATGACCCTTTGGCAATACTTTATATATATATATGTGTGTATATATATATATATATTTATATTTATATTTATATTTATAGGTATATAGATACATTATATAACTATATTACAAGTTATATATCTATATCTGCATATAACTTTAAAAATAATATTGGTTTAGTAGTTGTATTTGGGAGATAACTTTGCATTTGTGTTTTTATAAGGCTGGGTGAAAGGTTTTAAAACACAAGTTCAGCTAAACTTATTTTGGACAATTCTGAGGAGCAGCTCAGACACTACGACCTAGACAAGCTCCCATAATCTCTTTACGTGCTCTTTTCTTGCCAGTCCATGCTCACTCTTGTCTGCTTTGCCCATTAGTTGCAAGAGGCCTTGGGGATAATGTTACCTTCTAGGACAGATCATTTAGCAGAAATGTGGGGTCATGATTCTTTTTTGAAGGGTATTCACTTCACTGTAGTAGTATGGTAACCAAAATAGATGAGGAGCAATTGACCTATGCTCATCACAGCCCAGAACAGTGCAAACACCCCAGAAACTTTTCTGTGTTGGTTTTGTTGATAAGTAGATGTGTGAGTAAGCAAAATCAATATACCTTAAACAAACATACAAAAATTGGAAGTTTGTAGTGAGTGCTGTGCATTAATGACTGGAGGACAGACTGAGATAAGTTGTCTTGCACACAGATTCAAAGCTGATATTCCTATATTGATTTTAATGGGTAGCTCTTTGAGTGGTGTTTTTTTCTCTGTTGCTGAAACTATTGAGACTATGTGTATCATTTAGTTGATACATACTGATTCCTCTGTGCTCCCAGCTAGTTACATCACCATCAATTGAATTCCTTCTGTGTTTAATATTGAACTTCACATATTTCTCTGAATTGAGACCTGCTGTAAATTTTTTAGCAACGTGGAAATTACATGAAGAATTTAGGCTCCTGATTCAGCAGCCTTTTGAAAGTGTAATCTAGCTGTCTTTTCATGAGTGGCTGTATCTGTTGTCATAGAATCACAAAATCTGCTGAGTTGGAAGGGACCCATCAGGATAACTGAGTTCAGCTCCTGGCCCTGCCCAGGTGACCCAAGAATCACCATGTGCCCCAGAGGCTTGGTGCTGTGACCACTCTGTGGGGAGCCTTTTCCAATGCAAAACCACCCTCAATGCAAAAGCCCAGTCAACACAGCTTCTAAACTGTGTGCAACTGCATTTGTGAGTACATTGTGACCTGCTTGTAAACGTCTTTGGTCAGAAGTGTCAGTTCTGACCATCAAGCCTTCTCTTCAGTTTGGTAATATGTGTTGTTTTGGAAGTGGTTTTGTTCAGGGCGATTTTAAATGAAGAAAAATCCCCAAAACCTTAACGTTTTTGTTTTTGTTTTGGCTGACACTTCATTAAAAAACACTATAGTAAATCACTGGATATTTGAACAAATTAAATGAAACTGATCTCTAGCCTTGTTTGAAAGTACTCTGGACGTCAGACTGACAAACGTGTAACAAACATGTAACAAACATGTAATAATATTTGGTTTAAAATGTGTGTGCTCTCCAGCCAAGAACTGTTTTGCTGTAACAGTGTTATTAACACCATAAAGCTTTCAAAACCCTTAGTGTATTCTAAAGTTTATGCTTTTTAAAAATCAGGTATAAAATCAGATGTGAAGTGTGAGAATGTCGTTTTGTCTTTCGGGCTGTTCCTGGAACACCGAGGTTAAAAAACCCATCTGACTGAAAGGGAAGGCAGGCAGAGTGAGAAGTGGGGGCACCTCTGGTGAAGCCTTTTCTCCCTGCAGCAGTCTGCACTGTATGGGCTTCTGCTCTGTGGGACCTGGACATAATTGTGGTAGTGATCAGTAAGACAAATTACAGGCCAAATGTTTTGTAGAATTGCCAAAAAGTTTGCAGCTCTTCCAGCAACTGTGAATCAGCCCTGCACTATCTTTGTAGACTCGCAAGCAAAATCTGCTTCCCAGCAGCAGTGTGCTGCTCTGCAGAGCCCCTCCATTGTAAGATTTATGCACGGGTAATGAACTTTGTGATGCAAAAATGTGAAGTCTTGGAGACTTTTTCTGCAGCTATGAAAATGTACTTGATGCCAGTGATATCCCAGTGAGACAGGAGCGAAGTGCTGAGACCTTGTCAGAGCACGGATGCGTACATGCCGGCAGCGTGGCAGTTTTGAGTGCAGGAGTTATTAGTTTCTCTTTGATAACATGAGGTTGTGCAGAAACAGAAAGTTCACGGTTTCTTCCTTCAGGAGTTTATGGTGTAAAATAAGAAAAACAATCACACTTTTGGAGTGCAATAACCTGTGTATCAAGCTGGATGTGCTTGTAAAAGCCATGGAAAATGTGTAGCAAAATAAAAACCTGTACTTTAAAGGACAGAAGTATGCAAAAGAAATAAATTATGTGTCATGGTAACTTTCAAAAAATGTATTTGATGGCCCTTGGGGAAGCAACAATTGTCTAACTGAGGAGTTAAGGGAGAGTGTTTTTATTCACATGAGTCAGCAGAGAAAGAGGCTGAAGCTTGTGTGCCAACCAAGGAACATGTAAACATGACAGATGGTCAACAAAGTGAAGCCGCTTTGTAATAGAGCAGTTCGTACAAATAAGGGAGATCTTTTTTGCAGCAGGCTTTATTTAACTAAAAGTTTCAAACTATCAAAACAGATCAACAAAAAATAGACATCATCAGTATTGCTTGGTTTTCCTTAGTGTTTCTGGTAACAGGTGGGATTGGTGAATAATTTTTACAGTACACAACCTATTTCTGATCCTGATTACATTATTTTCTGAAATTTGCATGAGCTGTGAGATAATGTGTAATAACTTCATTATAATCTTGCATGCTGTGAACTGGTCATGCAAGTTTTAACATACTTAGTTGTCCTGCATCTACTTGTGATATAGCATGTTATCTCCTCTTTCTTCTGTAATTATTGCCTTTATTTCCATTCACATAATTCCTTCAAACAAATGAGCATGAGAGTAATAGAAATGATGGTACAAACATTCACTCATAATTCTGGTATAAAATTTTCTTATGAAATGAATAATCCAGCCTTTTACATCAGTGGTTCCAGAAGAGGCCTTTGTCTACTACATGGATCTGTCTGTCTCAGGTTGTAATGAAACTCATTAGCAAAATAACCTGAGTCTGGAGAATCTTGAGTATAGTCATCTTCACAGCATTCCTGAGAGGAAGTGTAATGGATGAAGATTTCTCCATGTTGCCCAGAAGTATGGCACAAGCATTGTGGTTTTAATCTCACAATTTTGCAGCGGAAGCATCAGTTTAATTTTTACAGTGGGGAGACAGGGTCTGAGATCTAGACTAGAGAAATAAGGTTTCCTTCTAGAGATACCTCTTTCTGTCCTAAAGCTTCTCCTTCATCTGTCAAACTCTCCTTTTACTTTTGCAAAAGAAGGATTCTTACCATTACATCTCTGTTTCCTTCTTGCAGCTTACCTTTTGTAAGCGAATGGATTTATGGTTTGGTTAGAGGGAAGTTTTTTTTTCTATTTCAATTCTCTAAACACTTTATTGTGAGGATGCTTTCCTTCAGTTGTACTAAACAAACAGAAATGCATGGCCTCTGTTTTGCTGCCTTCCTGATGCTGTTGCTTTTTCCATAGAGGTGTGGATCTATAAAACCAGGCTTCTAGACTGTCAAAGTAGAGACAGTAGCTGGAAGCTGATCTGCTCCCCTGGGTGGCTAGCTGGGGGCAGCACCAGCTTTACTGATTCAGTTAAAAAAAATCACCACAGGGGGTTATCCTTTGTGCAGGTACTCAGAATGTCCCTGGTATTGAGCCTACCTGTGTATGAATATGTATAAGCTGTCAAAGGGCTGGAAGAGTTGGATGTGCAAATCCCTCTGAAATGTGGAACAGATTGTTTTGAAAAGTTTGAAACTTTGAAAGTTGCCATCCTAACTTTTAATTTTGTATATTCTTATAGCCCCATAACTGCAGTTAATATGGTAGAAGATAAGAGCAGACAAAATGTCAAGTCAAAGTTTTTGTTGTTTGATTGTTCATGCACTAACTGTGGAGGAAAGGGGACTTCCATTGGAGTCAATCATTTGAAGGAAACAGAAGATTTAATTTTACATTTTTAGGGTCTTGTCTCTGTTACTAAGAGTGGAAAGGCTTAGGATCCTCCAGCTGGAGTGGTGTGGAGAGGGAGTAAGTACAGCTGGTGTGTGCTGTGGAGCAGCTGTGCAGTGCAGCAAAGCCTGATAGCCCAACACCTGAGTGTGTTTATAAAACAGATGCAGAGAGATTATATTGGTGTTGCCTGCCTGGCAGACTGCTAGCCTGTGGTTTGCACAAGGCTGTCCCTGGTTTTGAAAAAGCCACATATTCACTCCACCGGATGTGCTGACATGGCTTGGGGTTAACATGTTGTGCTTCAGGACTGACCCCCAGTTGGGAAAAATTTGGAGCAGATTACAGCAATTGAGGCTCTATGAATTCTAGAAAGAGAGATTCTGGGGAAATTATAAGGGGGTGTTCATTTAGCTGCTCATTGGTTTGCAAAATTATTCATTATTTAGTGTGTTTGGAGCTCAAATGAAGCAGGAGAAGGACACAACATACTCATTAGCATCCCTTCACAGTGAAGAAGGGGCATTCTCTTTGGTTTCCTGATATTGTGTATAGGATTGCCCTCCCTGATCAGTATAAATTTAAATCTAGAGTTGTAAGTGTAGTAAAGCTTTTTACTTATGTTTCTTTCATCCAAAAGATACTGTGCAGATGCTACAGAAAATGTGTTGAAAGGTGGATTGCTAAGGTCCATCATCCTAAAAGTAGTCAGTGATGGGAATATCAATTATGTGATATTACATGAAACTGAAGGCATTGGCATGCAAAGGTGTTGAATTTAAGGCTTCAGTTGCTTACAGTTTTCATCTGTTTAGGAGAATGTACTTATACTTACAACTTACACATGTCTATATGGCTATCCAGGATGTAATATTGACCTTGCAGTATACTGCTGAGTGATTTACAGGAAGAAACCAGTGCCCTTAAAATATTCTGGTGGATTTGCTTTATCTTTCAAATGTATGTGGCTCATGAACATCAATTAGAATAACAGCTTAAGGGAGTATGTTAATGCTTTATTTCATACTGGAAGCTTATAATACTGGGACACCTTTTACCCCAGAGAAGCTATGATTTTCTTTCTTTAGGCAAATATGAAAAGACATGGTGCCTAAATACAACAAATTTTCTTCGAGTTCTCCTGGTGTCACAGGTTTACCTTCCTGGATAAGTAACGTTGGTTAGGGATAAACTTTTTTACAACAGAATGTTTTGAATATATCCTGGGATTGAATGAATACTAGATTGAATGAATACAGGTTTGTTTAATAATATTGTTGGCAGGTCCACTGTACAATGCGAGACCCTACCAGTCATCACCACTTCAGTATGAGGTTAATGTTTGTGTCCTCACTTCTTAAAATATGAAATATGTTAGATGTCCATCTTAAGGCTGCAGCACAGCACAAAAGAGAGCATATGGGAGGGGTACCCAGCTCTCCTGCAAGTATCCCTGCTCACAAATTGAATTCCTGGGAAGGGCTGTAGTCAAAGAACTCAGCTAGGTGATTTCTTTTTGTCTCAAAATGCATCTGCCCTGAAACTCAGAGCTCATATCCAGGGCTTGCATTTTCAAATCCACAGGCTCAGTCTTCTTTTAAATCTGTTATTCTAAGGGATACTACTTTTCCAGTTCCACTTCCCTCTTGTACCTTCTTCTCCCAGTGGTACTTGTAATCCCTGATTCATTGGTTGCTGTTAGCAGCTCCTCAGTTGAGAGGTACCTCACTTCTGCTCTTAGCAGAATTAAAGAATTGTGGTGACAGACTGCATTTACCAAATCTCCTAGCTTGAATTAAAAAAAAACAACCCAAAAACAACAAAACCACACAAAACCCAAAGCAACAACAACAAAAAAAGGTTTTGGCTCAGAATAACTGGCATAAGTAGAGGTGCAAAGGGATGAGAGAATTTATCTTTATTTTTTTGGGTGTATATATCCAACTCATTTGGTGGGTTTTTTTCCAGTTAGGGATCTAGGAAAGAAGATGCCGTTCTCTAACACTTGGGTATTGACTTGTTCCCTTTTTTCCCCTGGAGAAAGTGAGACTAGTAGCAGCTTTAGTTACAGTTAACATATTTAATCATTGGAAAGCTTAATTTGAAGACCTACTTTGTTACACTGTGTTTCCCAGTGGCTCCATCCACTTGTGAGACAGGAATAATGGATTAAACACATTAAGGCAGTGAATATGTGTCATAGAAAGAGGTTAAGTTGGTTGGAAGTTGTTGGGCAGCCTCCCTTTTAGAGTTCTTTGAAACATAATTGTGTGACAGTAGATACAGGAACAAAATTTGTTACTGAGAAAGAACAAAAGCAAATTCAGTCAGGTATTTCAAGGCCAAGGAAGCTCAGTTGAGTTATTACTGGCTTCTATTAACATGCCTGAAAAAAATAGTGTTCTTTGCTTCAGCTGGGTGGCCCTCAGAAAGGGGAGAGATTCTTTCCTGCCTTTTGAAATCATCAAAGAATATGAGAGTAATCATTTCCAAAGTTATCTCTGTGTCGGAAAATCTCACTGTTCAGGATAAGCTAGGGTAAACAAAGGAGAAATAGGAAGTGACTTTCAAAAAGTATGGATTTGAACCTGTGAGGTGCTGAGTGTCTTCAGTGAAATGCTGAGCTTGCCTGATTTCCAGTAAGTTTATGGCTCTTGGTTCCTGACAGGATCAGGTCCTAAGATTAGATCTACCCTCTGAAGTAAAATTAGGTTACTGCTGTCAGCTTTTTTTGACTGCCAATATTGCTTGCAGTGCCTATCATCAGTGCTCTGTATGTACACAGACATGTACAGCACTTCATCTGCAGGGACTGTATCACTTTCACATTTTCATTGTTTGTCTGCTGTATTAATTAGAACTCTGATATGAAAATGAGGCATCAAGAGGATGAAGCAAGATACCAGATGCTTACTGACAAAAGGAAGATCCTTCTTCAATTTCACTGTCATGTTTAGGAGTACTTTTACATGTTTTTTCCCTTATGTAGATTAAAATAACACTAAATTGGTGTAGTACTTTTCATCAGTAGATTCCCAAGAGGATATCAATTTGATGAATGTATTGAATACGCAATCAAGACCTTTGGGTAAAGAAGCATGGTGTAATTCTTCACTTTCACATAAATTGCAAAGCCCTTCACATTTAGCTTTTTTGACTTTCATTGGAGCCATTCATGTTGTATGGGCATCTCAATACACCATGTTGTGCATGGAAATTTAGAGGTTGTAAAGGATGTTCCTCCTCTCCCACTGGTGCATTCTTTACTGTCCCTATGAGGTTAATGTGCTACCAATGACTGCAGTCATTGTTGGCATTATTTGAACTAAGGGTGGGTATAATGAGACTTCACTGCTAGTCATGCTCAAGGGGAAAACTATTTATTCACAGTAGTTTTTAGAAGTTACACAAGGAAATCTATATGCCCTAAGCATGAACTGAGAAATGTACATACAGTAGTCAGACTGATTCAGTCCTCTCATAATTTGTTGCAGTTATGCTTAGAAAATGGCTACAATTTTTGCATCTGTTTATTGCAGCATGTAGAAATAAAAATATCAGTATTATTTCTTATCTGAAATAATACTGAAGTTTTTAACAGTATGACAGGTATGAGGGATGGTTTGCAATCTTTTTTTTTCTGAAACTCTAAATCTGTGCTTGTACAGAAGGCTTGCACCACCTTGATTCAAAGGGATATTGATTACATTATATCTTTCCCAGGGTTTGTTTCTTACTCTGTTTATTGTGCCTTGAATAGACCTTGCGTGTTCATTGACCCTGCCAGTATATGAGTTATAAACAGATTGGAGGCAAAGGGGAGGAAAAAGAAACAGTGTTTAATTCTGCCAAAGCTCCTGCCTCAGGCTTCAGTGCTCAAAGTTTCATCAAACAGGTTCTTCTACCTCTGTTTCCTCATTCCTCCTGAGGAGAGTCAAGCTGACCACGCTTAATTAATCACGAGGCTTCAGAGCCTTCCTTGTGCTGCAGAGGAACAGTGCCTCCTTTCCCCAGGACCAACAGTGCCCAGGAGACAGCTTGGGTACAGATCCTGAGCTGTGATCCTTTGGGCTGGGGGGGTGTTGGCTGGGGCAGATTTTTTTTACTTGGTGTGTGGTGACATCTTCTGGGAGGCCACAGGGAGATGAACCCAAATTTGGTGAGCAAGAAAAGTTACTCCTGTGTAGGGAGAGACAATCTCCTGTCATGCCTGGGGAGCCTTGTTTCCCATTGTTCAGTGATGCAAATCACCTAGGAAGTTATGCAAGGGAAAAGCCTGGGCAATACAACATATTCTTTAATATACGGTAATCTTTGGAGGATAATATTACATAATCATGACATCACCATGTGGGATAAGATAGTATTTTGTAGCCAGTGTTTTTCCACTTACCTAAAGTATGATCTTAATACTGCAAAGCAATGCTGAAAAGGGAGCTAAGCTGGTAATTGCATCTTTAAAAGAGGTCTATAACCTCTTGTAGGTTATAGACTTCACGTGACATCTTCTTGATCCCAAGTATGTGGTGTACAGGACTTCCCTAAAGACTACTGATAAGGGTAACTTCCTCTGAAAAGTTTGGAGCCTGTGCTTTGAACCTCTCGGTTCTCAGATAAAAATAAATGTGCTTCAGGCTGCCTACTGAGAAAAGACCAGGCAAAATCTTCCTCTTCATTGCAGAGATCATGTAGAAATTTGTCGAATATTAGTAATTAATTTTGAAACAGAAGATAAAACCACCTTTACTGCAGCAGGTCTGGATGGATCAAAAGCTGGGAAAGATCTGTTTTGTTTGAGTCACTGTGTATATTTTTGACCTGCAGACTCAGCTTCAAAAGAGCAGTCCAGATACCTGTAGAGCTTTAAAAGTACCTTGTGCTGTTTTTGAATGTTGGAGCCTTTTGTCCCTCTCCCCTCTCCTCCCCCTGCTTCCTCCCCTTCCCTGCACTGGGTTTGGAAGAGCCAAGAGAGCCAGGTGCTATGCCTTTTCCATAGCACCTTTGGAATAAAAGGTGGGTGAAGAAGTACACTCTCTGTGCCTTTTATTCCTGTTTTAGCTCATGAAGAGAACTACTAAATAGTGACCAGTTGGTTAGTTTGGATTGGGTCACTGTGTTGGCTGTGAAACCCCTCTTTGTGAGCCAGGCCAGTTGAAAGCCTGGTGGGACAGACCTGCATGGGAGAAAATTTCCTTCAAGGCAGCATGGAGCACAAGCATGGACTGTTGTTTGGAGAGGTTTTAAAACTTGTATGCTTATCTGGAGATCTGACTGGAAGCTGGGTGCTTCTCTTAAATGAAGATGGTGAAGCTCAGATCCTCACCCCCTTGTTTTCTGCTGGAGAGTGTGAATCAGAGCTGTCTGGGCTGCTGGTCCTGCTAGGTAATATTGCCTGAGCAGGAAGAGGAAGAAGAAAAAAACTGAGATCATAATTGCAGAAAAACCCACATCATGTCTGGAATACCTCAATATTACCCCAGAGAAGTGTGTGTCACTGATAAATGAGCCTTGAGAATGCTTCTGAAAAGCTTATCATCACTGGGCTCTCATGAACCAATCTGAGTGCAGTGTGATCCCACAGCCAGGCAACAAAAGTGTGCTCACAAGATGTACTCAAAGGTTATTAGGTTATACCAAACTTATTCCACAATGGATGGTTTATGAAATTGGCTTCTATAGAGAACTGTATCCTTGACACCAAGGCCTTGTTACATTAATTACAAAATGGTGTAGACCCTTCTGATACCGCCAGCCCCCACGGATACCTCATCCTCAAGGGATGATGCATCCAAATATGAGCCAAATAGGTGCTGAGGGGGATTAGGTCACTGCTGGGTCCTTGCTGCTCTGGTCACTCAGTAGCTGCCCGCTAGGAGTTTTCTTGCCCCTTGGCTCGGTGCTTTTTGTAGGGGTTAGTGGAAGATTTCCTCACTCTGCAGACCTCTGACAGGAGCATGGAAGTTCCTGTTTTCCATCTGAGGCTGCCAGAGGTAGCAGTTATGAGTACAGTATGGATAGAAAACTATTTTTTTCCCAGCTGGTGTGTGTGATCATCAACTGCTTTGATTAACCAGTTCTGGGCCTTAAAGTGAGACATTGTTTTTTCCATTCTTTGTAGTGTTTTTGGCAAGGGGTGGAGAAAATATAGTCATAGCTCTCTTTTCTCTCTGACTTTGTTTTGTTTTCTGCTCTTTGTGTTCAAGCACAAAAAATGAAGTGGATTGCAAATAAAATAAATATTATAACTAAAAAGTACTTTATATTCCCTCCTCATAGAAGTGTGTCTGAAGATGAATAGGAACAGATCATATTGGGAAAATATTGCTTTCCCCCCTGCTCCTTAAAATAAAGCAATGCCTCTGTTATTGAAGTTTTCTGCAAGTAAACCACAAGCAGACATACTAAGTGCAGCCAGCTACAGGATGATAGCCTTGTTTTTGTTGTTGTTGGGCTTTGGGGGTTTTGAACTGCAGATTTAGCTATTGCAAATTGAACCACTAAAAACACATCAGTGTTATTTTGAAAATTCACAGCAGATTCAGCTCAGACCAGGAAGTGAGGTGTTGTCCTTTTAAAGCCTGATATACTGAAAAGGGTATTTCTGACGCATGACCTTCAGTGAACAGGAATTCCTCTACTCAAAATCTCATCCTTACCATGAACTTCACTGCCACAATTCATCCCCTCACAGCTGTGTGGAAAGTGACATATTGTGGAAAAAAAAGCCCCAGCCATGATAGATTTTCTCATATTTTCTAAAATAAATAGCAAGGACTTGCAAAATATAGGACATGACTTTTTGCTGAAATGTTTTGTGTGCAACGAAATGTGATTTTAAGTTGCAAGAGGGCATTTTTTCTAGTGGAGTTCATTAGCCTTTAACCAAATAACTGATTAGATTGTTAAAATCTGTTTAACTATCAAATCATTAAGTATCACAATAGAAACCACTGGGGCATAGGTTCTTGAAAATCTGGTTTGAATTTTGAGTGGTGAATTTTTGAAACTCCGCAGTGAAAAAAATCTGGCTCTGCATGCACTTTTTGTATATGTTTGCTTTCACTCTTTTTTTCCACTTTCTTTTGTGTGCTCTCTCTCCCTCTCTCTGCCTTCAATTTAAAGGCAGTGAAAGAACACCTAGGAACTGGCTGGTTTGAGAACTGGGCAAAGCAGAGCAGGTATGATGTCATGCTCAGCCATGCTGGAGCGTAACAATTTTGTGCAGATACTGAATATTACTGCAGTTAAATGCCTGCAGAAATACAGCCTTCTGGCCAGAGATGCAGGCTGTGGAAGGCATTGAATTGAAGCCTCTTTGGAGTAGGAGAGGGAAGTATCTGGCAGGCGTCTTTTTTAGGACTCTGCACTTGGAGAATTCGCCAGGTCCCGCTGTTTAACAGCCCAGATTTGCTATCCTCCGGGACATACGGCAGGGCCTACTTTTTTCTGCTAGTTCTTTGTGGAAGTGGGTGTTGGCTAGAGCTAGATAAGGATGAAAACGGGATATGTTGCCCAGATTGCTCTGTTTTTTTGCTTTTGCTTTTGTTTTATTTGCTGGATTATTTTATTTAACCTAAGGCAATTTATTTCTAGTGTTTAATTTTAAAAGCATGCCAGTGACAGAGAGATCACTGAGCAACATTCCATTGTTTGAGCAAGAAAATGAATAAATAATAGTTTTGTAACTCAAATTTCCTATAGAAGTATTTCAGCTGCTAATTATGTAAAACCTGTGTTATTTTTATCTATAGGATATGCTAAATAGATAACATTTTTTTCTCTAAAGAAGGTGGTGTCCCAAAAACAAGTGAATGCAGTGGATTCAAATAAATATAACTGATAAGCCCTAATGAACAAAAAATCCTGTGTGATTTCAAGTAAATTAGGAAAAGGGAGTATGGCATAGGTGCCATAGTAGTGGCTGACACTTGCATGCAGTAACAGTGCATATCCATCAATAGAGATCTCTGATCATAAACCAGTTTTTACCTTCATTCATAGACTGGAGATGAAATAGAAATCAAAGAAAGGGCTTGGACAATATTATACCTGGAGAGACACTACTATGCCCTGTGTGAGGGATATGTATAAGCATAGTGCCCAATAGTACTTTTTTCAGTTGCTAAAAAGAATCACTCATATTTGAGTTCAATGTTATGTCATTGTAGTTAATAAACTTCTGACACCTAGTTTTACCCAAAAGGTTTTTAAAAGAAATTAAAAACTAATCAGTTGAGGAACAGCGCTAGATAGTATTTTACAATGTTGGAAAAATAAAGTTTATGATGTCTCAATACCAAAATTTATGAACAGATATAAACCTTACTTTAAAAAGTCTACATAATATGACTTTGCAGAAAATGTTCTAGCTTAATTATAGTAATGTGCTTCGAATTTTCCAATGGGGTCATTTATTTTGAGTATATGTCTCGTCTCCTATTACTGTAACTACGAATAAGCCTGTTGTTGGGTATGTGTTGTCTAAACGTTGCACGTAACTTTCCTGGAATTTGTAAAGCTATTCTGTTTGACATTAGTTGGCATACCTTGTTTGCAACCCTTGTAATCCAAAAATAAAATATTTATGTGTCTCTAGTAGCAAAGTACCATATTAAGAACATCCATATACGGCCCTGGCTCTGTAGGATGCTGACTCTTCGATTCCCCCTAGCTCAGCAGTTGCCTTTACAAGTGTCCCAAAACCTGGTGGGACTGCTCTGAAGCTACAGCTTTGAAAGCAGAATCTCCATCTGGCTTGGCTGTACAAGGCAGACAGAGACTAAACTTGGTCTAGATGCCCTTGCAGTTGAGGCGCCGCTGTTGCGAGCGCATACAGACAGAGGTGCTCGTCCGGCAGGTGGAAAGAGTGGCTGCCATTTGATCACCAAAGTGAGTGGAGCTATTGGAAGGAAGCTGGAGCTTGAAGAAGAGTTTGTACTGTCCATTTCTCAGAAAGGACACTACCTTCTGGCCATGGCCAGGGCTTAGGGGGAGTTGCTTGGCAGGCTGGAGGAGGAGGCACTGGCCAGGCACCCAGAGGATTTTTCACAGCAGGAGAGTGTGATCCTCCAGGTTCCTGCCTGTAGGAGAACTGTGCTGACTGACAGACACCCAAGTTACAAATACTGCACTTTCTCTGTGTTTTATTTGCTTTATTTTGATGTCCAATTGAATACTTGTTTTTATGCCTAGCTGATGATTATATAATTTTTTCCTATGAGTCTTTCTTTTGTTGTGGGAGAGGAAAGGGAAGGAAGCATGGGGATGGCTGGTGGGCTTTCAACCTGTCTAAGGCTTCTGTGGTATGTTGAGGATTTTCTTCCAAGAACAATACTGTGCCAGCCATATGGTCTGTCAAATAGTATTGTATTCATTAGTGCAGTGAGATTTGTTTGCATACATCTTTTCCCATCCTACCTATTTTTTTTTCTCTGATTTAAATAATTTCATTGTGGGATAGCGGTTATAAAAAATCCTCAAAAAATGATGCCAACTTCATGCCTCAGGGTTAGCAAATCAGGTGTGCAGAGGGAGCAGGGGAATCTAAAATGCCTCTCAGTGCTACTCATCCATAGCCAGAGGTTTGGGAGGAATAAAGCATAGCTGGATTGGAGTTAGTTGTGCTCTTTCATCTTGCTTTATAATTTTTAGCATGGAAAGGCTGAATACGCATAGAAGAGAAATAAGGTGAGTGCTGCTTGTGTTTTTGTGTCATGGTGAATTCACCCCTTGGTATTCTATCATGGCACAAAAGAAGAGTACATCTCTTACTGAACATTGAGCTGTGTTGTGACATGGTGTTTTACTTAGAGACGGGCAGCCATTTATCTTGTATTTTGTTTAGTGTCTTTACCTGGGAATTAGTTGCCAGTTGGTGGAAAATAAGGAATCATGTTAATGCTGTATGAAAATGGGGTTAATAGCTACATTGGCTCAAAACAAAGCTAGTTTAGGCTTTGAAGGTACAACCAGAGTGCTGCCAAACAGACTCTTCCTCTGGCTGCACCAGGATATCTGCCTTTATAAGGGCTTAGAGGAACTCTGAGAGGAAGTCTTGCCGTGGTAGGGGCTGCTGAAGCTGTCCCATAGGAAACCAGTGAGAGGAAACACAGGGGTGGCTGCCGTCAGGAGTGCTCTTGCTGCAAGTCACAAGTAGGAGCTAATGCAGGGGGAAGCGCAGCCGGCATCTCTCATGGTCACTGGGGACACAATGCCATTGTCTGGCAGTGGGGAGCTGATAGTGAACCTATCCCTTGGTCCCTTTGTGGTGTGGGGAGCAAAGTGACGGGGGAAAATGGGAAAGGGAGAGGCCATTTCAGGACATACAGCCTAGAGAGCTGTCAGGAACTTGTAATGGTTATGAACATTTTAGTATTAGGCTCCAACTTCATGCAAGTTGTTGAGGAACCATACAGCCTGTCCTCCCTCCTTCTTGACTGATTGCCCTTGTGAGAGCACCTGTCTGTGGGGATGTGTGATTTCTTGAAGATTAACCTTTTTCCAGTTATCTTTCCAAAT
This sequence comes from Haemorhous mexicanus, assembly GCF_027477595.1. Classification (NCBI taxonomy): domain Eukaryota; kingdom Metazoa; phylum Chordata; class Aves; order Passeriformes; family Fringillidae; genus Haemorhous; species Haemorhous mexicanus. Next base: position 28,083,952 of record NC_082343.1, read on the forward strand.
TTGCTTTCAATGGAGATGGATGATTTTTGAGTATCATTTGCACTTTTGTTCAAAGTATTCCTGGAACAGTTCTTTGCAATGGCCACTTGGACTATTTCAAACCTTGCTTTCTCAAAAAGTGAAGACAAGTGAAAAACAAGCCTTATAGAGTTGTATTCTTCTGTTCTTTGGTAAATAAGGACTGATTTTTCTAAAAAAGCTACAGATAGAATTTAAGCAAGATATTAGCAAACATATTTATATTTTTCATTGTAAAGACTACTGCATCACTGTTAGTTTCAGAATTTCTTAAAGTCTTGCAAACTAGAAGAAGGGTACTGACCAATACACTTTTTAAAAATGAAAATGTTGAATCTCTAAATGACATAAAATATGTATTTTATATGTATAGCAAATTTCAAAGCCAAATAGCACCAAATAGCTATAGAATTTTATGTATTGTGTGGCTTTGAATGATTCACGTGAATGCTAATGCTCTGCTTCTTTCCACTGCTTCATTTCTGCCAAGAACTGTTTAAGCTTTTTAAGCCTTCCAGCAATATAAAACTGGAAGGAGGAGATTCTCTGATTTGCAAGGCCCAAATAGCAAAGTATTGGCGTATTTCATGCTTTTCTTAATACATGTATCTATATATTATTAATTCATGTTTTGCTTGGATTGAGAAATATGGCATAATATAGCACTATAATATAGCATTGACACTGTTTTGGAAGAGTAACAATTTTAGTTGACTCCTGTATTTGTTCCTTTTAAAGTAGCCATTCCAAAATTGTGCCTAGAAAACCCTATACCACATTGCAGCACAGTATTATCAATATAACCACTGTTCAGTGAGCCCAGCCAATGTGTCCAAGCTGGGTGATAAATGTTTATGCTGTATGGGTCCAGTTGTCTTTAGAAGATGACATTATATACGGTGTATGCTATTTTAATTAAAATATACAGGCAACATCTAACCAGACTGAGTATTTCCGTGCATGGGACTATATTTTCCTAACTTTTTTTTTTCTTTAGCTGGAGAGTAGAGAGAGACAAAACTTGTCTGGTTTAGGTGGCTCAGCAAATGGAGTTAGACACTAATGTGTAGAACACCTCTGTTGTCAGTAGCCTAGAGAGGTGCAGGAGTCCTTGCCAGTTTTTCCTGACACACTTTGCTTCATGTATAAAATGTTGTGGTGATAGCTGGCCAAACGTTTGTGGGTGCTGGTGTGTGTGTGTGTGTGTGTGTGTGTGTGTGTGTGTGTGTGTGTGTGTGTGAAAGATGAATTTTACCTTGAAGATAGCTTGATAAATCATTAGCGTCTTTTCCACTGTCCATGGAACGAAGCTATAAATTCCTTGGCAATCAGGGTTACCTGGAGACCAATATAAAGGTTGCTAGTATAAAGGTAGCTTGCTTTGTTGCTTTGTTACTTCAGATCTGCGAGTGTGCCAAAAAGCAAGGCTAATGGTTTGCATTCCCAAGTTCAGGAGAAAGCCAGATCAGCAAACTGGAGACCTTTAGTCTATCCTATTTATTCCATCTGGTCAGGACTTTTTTCTTAGTCCAACTCTTATTTTGGAAATACTGATCAGTTGCAGTTTTATCAGTAGAGTGTAGCCATTTTCACATAATTTACACAGGAGAAGTATTTATGAGGTCCTGGGTGGAATTACCATTCCCAGCCAGGAGCTCGTGATGGGAGTGGTTCTGTGGCATGCAGGAGAGCCCTTTCAAGGCTGGGTTTCCTTGCTTGCTGTGGGGTTCTGTGTCGCATCTGAGTAGTCTGACCATGTTACTGTTTGAGAGCAAAATACTCTTCTTCTCCTCGCCAAGACAGTTGGTTTCACTTTAATGCACAGTAAAATAAAGAATTGTTGTAATAGGCATTTCACAAAAAGAAGTGAATGACAATACCCCATTTTGGGGTGTTTTTTGTTAATGATTTTACTTGAAATGGAGTAGAAAGAGAGATTAATTTACAAAAGTTGAGTAGTACCCAGGTCTCATGCATCTTTAATCACTGTTATCTGCTCCAAGCACATATTAGCAAAGAAAAAGAGCTGGTCTGTTTCATCCCATCAGATGATGCTGATACAATCTGGGCTTTCTCAATGATGTGAAGTAGATGGACTTCTCTGACACTGAGATATGCAGAAGACAAGAGGTGAAAAACAAAACCAGGGAGGCAGGCGGAGTAAACTATAAAGAAGAAGGAACATGGGTTATTTCCCTTCAGAGCAAAGTCTCATTGAAATATCAAAAATCGTCTTTAAGTTGTGCATGTCACTGATGTGCTTTTAGTCTTGTGAACTGGAATGTCTAGTTGGTGCCTATGTGAGGTTTATTCATCCCTAGCAATTTAAGGAAGGGAGGCACTACTGATTTCCAAGATGTCGAATATTGCAACTTTTGCTGTTACTTGCATATGTGACGTTACTACCTAGGTACAAAAATCCATTACCTTAGTGTTATACAAACTGCAACCAGCTAGAGTTCTTGCTTAAATGATTCTACTGCCTGGGATGGACACAGCAGATGTCTAGAACAGCAGGTTCAGATGAGTTTTGAGATGGATTTAGCTTTTTGCACAGAAGTCAGATGTCTGCATGAAAGATACAGGTCAGAGCCTTACATCAGACAATCAAATAATACAGTCACTGGCAAGTTTTTCATTGGGTGCTGGAGGCAAATCTGTGTTCTCCTGGATTACAAATCAATACAATTAATGTTTACACATCTCCTTTAATTTAGTTTGTTTGAATTTACTTATTGCAAGTGTGTGGCCATGATGACTGAGCATAATCTTACCACACACTGTAACTTGTGTAGTCTTCTCTTTTGAGCACTTGAAACTCTAGCTGTGCTCTTGGAAGGACCCATTTCCAAGTCTTGTACAGCTTTGCCTGGTTGGTTGTAAAACTTGCATAAAAGAAGGAAGAGGACTAATTTCTTTGATAAAGCTGGGTTACTTGTGCAGCAGTTCAATGCTTCTTTGTATAGACATGCTATAACCAAACTGGGAAAAATAATTTAAAATTTCCAGCAGCACAGTCAGATATCTGAACTTTTCTTTTTCTTGTGAAGATCATATCATAAACATTTTTCACCCAATCAGAGCTGTTTCTTTAGAGGTTCTAGTTGAGACTTTGGGTTTTGAATATTCTTGCTAAGAGGTGTTTCTGCAGAAAAACAGTCGTTGGTTGTGGTAGGCATAGTGCCTGCAGGATAGGGATGTCTTATAAATAATCTTGTGTATTTATGCTCTGGTTCAGCTAATCAAGTCTTCTTTTAAAATAGCCCAGGGAGCAAAGGTGAGTCCCGGTAATGAAACAGCCAGAAAAAGCTATTTGTCCTCTGATTTAAGCTTCTAAATGTAACCCTGCCTAATTTTGAATTTAACCTAGAAGTAATTATTTTTAATTAAAGAGTCTTTTAATTTTGCTGGAGTCTCATTCTTGTGTGCCTAAAGTCGATACTTTTAGAAAACAGTGACCTCTAGGAGTTTGCTGCATCCTTAAATAATTTAAAATTGTGAATAATTTTGAGGCTGCCAGTACCTTCTATAATTGTGACTCAACACCTTGATACGTTTTTTTTTTTTCTTTTTTTAGAAGCCAATTACCATCTTTTAAGACAGTGTTGTTCACACTAGAGCTTGGGTTAATTTCTTCTTCAATTTGCATCTTTTAACAATGAAGGGAATCTCCAGCACTGTTGCTGGCATGTGAAAGGATAACTCCATCTGTTCACCTTTAGAATCTGAATTGTAGTGCTTGATGTCCAGCCTGTGATTTTGACTTCTTCCTTTGTTTCATTTAAAATTCTACGTGATAATTCTGATGTCCCCACACCCTATGGATTATGGATTTTGTAATTAAGCTGTGTGTAATGATAATAACAACCCTAAATGCATGTGTAACTCTCAGAAGATAGACTGGTTTGGAATTGTACTGATAATGATGATTCATGTGGCTAAGGCTCCTCTCTGCATGTGCGTAGCAGTTTAGGAGCTCAGCTGACTCAGATGATAATCTCATCCATGGAAGGCAACTGCTAAGGACACAGGAACCAGATACAGCATTTCTTCAAAGGGAACTTATTTACCTGTTGGAGCATAGAGCACGTGCTGCTCCCTGTGCTCCTGGTCCTCTGTTGGTGTTTGTCTCCTGTCCTGTTTCATTCTATCCTTGGTCCAAGTGTATTGCTTGTAAGCTGATTATTCTGTTTCATCTTCACCTCTTCTTCCCTGTTTCATTGTGTTTCAGCAAAACCTCTGTTGCTGCATTCAGAAACTATCCTAAAATACTTTTTCTTTCTTCAAGGTCTTTTGTGAAGCTAGCTTGTGAGGAGCAGAGCTTGCAGAAATGCGTGCACTGCAAGAGATAATCTATAGAACATGTTATGTGGGATAGATCCATGCAAAATTGTGTTAAACCTTTAGGATTGTAAAGCTGTAAATTAAGGTTCTGAGTTCCTGGTGAGGTAGGAATTGAAAATTGCTATTGTTGTTTTCTGAACTATTTTAGCAGAAACTTCCTATAAAAATACAGCTTTACAGACACCCCATTAATTTGAATTTAACTTTTTTTTTTTTTAAAGAAAAATATTGAGTGAAGTTCTGTTTTCAATGAAATGAGTTGCAAAGTTTCATGGAGTTATTTTATTAGTGCCAGGTTTGCCTGAACCTTGGTGGAATCAGGATTTCACTTTTCATTTTTACCAGTTTTCCTATGGAAGGATTACACAATGTTTCTTTAGGTATGCTGAGATATTGGTGAGATGCATTTTTTTTTTTTTTTTGGTTCTAGAAGGTATAGCCTAGTCCTTCATAAATATATAGAATAATTTTAAAAATATTCTTCATTTCCTGTCTTGAAAATTTTGTGAGATTCTTTAAACAGAGTTTTTCAGCTATTTCCCCTTTATATCAAAGAACAGCATCTAAGTCCTGCCAACACAAACAAATGAGAACTTTAATTACTGGACTTCTTATTCTTCTGAAAAGTAACATCTGCAGTGGTATGGTAGACAGTGAATTTGATGTGTAACTTTCACTGAGTTATTAGGAACTTCAGGATTTCATACAAGAAGGTACAAAAGGTGTCAACATGAAATAATGGATCTTGAAGCTGGAAACAAAAATTCTCTGTTATAAATTGCTTCTGCTTCTGCTGTCTGTGTGCTTTCACTCAGCAGAGCAGAAACAAAAAGATTTTGGGGTTTGTGCTTTTGGTGAAATGTCCCTGGGTTCCTTTCATTAGTCTGAACTCATGGTTCTTTGGGAAGCAAACACAGCTGAAAGCTGCTGTTATAGCAGTCCTTTGTGTTGCTCTTTCAAGAATGTTTCTGTCAACTTTTTCTACTCTATGTCCAAGATCAGGATTGGCTGGGGTGTCTTAGCATTCTTACCATCACTTCACATACCAGTCTTTCTTATTTAAAATGGAGCTGGGTCTAAATATTTTTGTTAGGAAGCTTCACAGCTGCTGGGGTTTGTCTGCACACCTATGGCTGGAAGTGGTCCAATTTGCAGAAATGTGGAGAGAACTGTGCACTCAGCATCACTGAGCTAATAAATTAGATGCATTGGCAGGTAGCTTGTTGTTTTGACCCTGATGTCCTTCTCAAAGCAGAAGGGCCATGCCAATAATTTATTTAAACAAATCTTTATTAATAAGTTAACGTGATTTAATATTTTCGATGTCAAATTGTATCGAGTAGAAGGAACCTGTGGAAATATCCCTACTGACTTTAGTGGAGATGCAGGATTCACCCTTCAAGAAATTAGCTATGACAATTCAAATCAATAACAAGTTTTTCTTATGTTACTTGGAAAAGAGCTGTGCTGCCTATCTTAAGAGAAGGCAGACAACTGCAGTGAGAGGAATCAGAGTAGGAGTCCACAACTTGGTGCCAAAAAATAGTGGAGTGTTTACACAGACTCGCTTGCAGTGGAGACCTTGGGTTTATACCAACATAGCAGATTACATTCAGTTCTAGTTGCAATGTCACTAAAATAGTCTTCTGAGCTGAAAGTTTTAATGGTTTTGTTTCCCCAACATATTCTGTGCACACAGAGCCTGGTGTTTTCTGCCGGGGAGGCTGGAGGCAGGCAGTGCCTGTGGTGTGGTCAGCACACACAGACTGAAGGTGTTCCTGCTTTCTGTGGGCAGCCCAGGGAGAGCAGGGGAACCACTTTGTAACTGCTTTAAACTAACAAGCAGACAAAGTGTGCAAGCTCCTGCTTGAAATTTCTTTTTGAATGTGCAAGATCGGTAGGTAGTAAATGAAGTATCTCACTATCCTAATTTTTACACTTATTTTCTGGCACCTACAGACACTTTTGGTGTACTCTATAAAACTTGGGATAGAAAATATATTCATATATTCTTCTCTTTAATCTTTTTAGTATTTGATTTGAGTAAAACAGTACAATAACAGTTATTTGCATAAACAGAAATGTTAATAAATATTGATATGGAATTGTTGGATTCTTTTGGAGTCCAGATACATAGTTCATGCAATTTGCCTTGGTAAATTGTAACAGTTACATAACAATTACTCTCCAGAAAGAAATGTAGTGTGGAAGCTATTTATCCTATAATACAGATTCTGGAAGCACTTTCCTGGGTTTATCTCAGTGTAATGATACAATTGGTAACTTAATTAGATCATTAATTTTCTTTGAAAGTTTCCAAGCATTTCTATCAAAGCACTTACTTGCAGCATGGTATGCCAAAGACATTTGTATTAATGCTGGCATGTAATATAAGAGAGTGTTATTGGTTAACATCTTAATTTTCTGAGGATTGACAATATAGGTCATAATACTAGCTCTTTTGGGCTCCATCTATGTGGCTTGCTGACTTCTGATGAATTATTGAATTAAGGTAAGAGAATAATATTTGTAATACTCTGAAAATATGTGGGATTCAATTAGTGTCATGCTGCAGTAGTGTCCGACTGTAACAGCACATTAACACAATGGGGAAGAATTACTTACTTGGAGCAGACATTACAGTTGCTGGTCTGTTGCACTGTCACATTTGTACCTTGTTATGCCATCGTTATGTTTATTGTACATATTTGCATACAAAATCAAACATTGGTGAGTCCTGTAACAATATTCTCATTGGCTTCAGCAGTGCAGGTTCAGAGCAGCAGTGCAGGATGCAAAAGCTGCTATGGACTGAAGTGTAGGAAGAGGGAATATTGTGTGAGTAGTGGTAATGCAGTAGCTCTCACGGCAAGTTTCACTACTGTGAAATTATTTCACTAAAAGCTAAGTTTTTAATAGATGACATGTAAAAATAAGATGTCCTTTGGAAGGTTATACAACAATATGTAGGATGCTTCTTTGTCATATAAAAGTGGTTGGTGTTGAAGCTTGTGGTGTTTTCAGTAGCAGCTCAATGATTATTATATATGCCATCTTTTTTCATGACATTTATGAGAGACAACTGTACTATTCTTAAAACACATTTTTAGGATATCTTCAATATGGAAAACCAAGTTGAATAGTACATCTTGAAATTGATGATTGCCATCTCCTTCTAAGACCTCTCTACTGCCTTAGAGAATTTGAAGTGGTCACAATACATGATAACACATTTTAGAAAGGGCTTTCAACCTTTTGGCACTTTTGCTACCAGTTGTTTGGACCAGAAGCTGTTTTTTGGATATTTTCTATTTCATACACATCTGTGTTCGTGAAACTCCCAACCATGTCTTCTAGCTGGAAGGAAAATATTCAAGGCTTTTTGCCTTAGCAGGAGAAGTGCTCTATTGACTAAAGAGAACACAGTTTAAAGACAATTTCAAGCTAGAGTAATTATTATTCTGTCTAGATAAGGAAATAACCCCCAAACATTTTTGTATATTTATGCAATTTTATTGCTTTAACCTTGAAAAGTTTTTAAAAATCTTTTTTTCTTGAAATAAAAATTCAGCACATTTTTCTTTTAGAGAAGAACATTGTTTTAACAAAAGCTATTTAAATACTTAACATACAAAATTTCATGAAGTAGTATACATTTTGTAAAATACAACTTCAACTAAAACAATATAAATAAATCCATATTCGTAAAAGAGAGTCTGGTATGATGAGTCTATGCCTTTGGTGATTAAGCTGCCTCTTTGAAAATTTTTACAGGACTCTTTTACTGAAAAAATTGACAGTCCTGAAGGAGTTGTCTTTGGCTTCTACTTTTTCAGGTGTTTGTTAATTGAATTTCTTTAATGAAGAAAGCTAAACAACTGTCCTGTACTTTTTGAATGTCAAGAATCTGTAAAATAAAGTACTTCCTACTTTGTTAATCAGCTGAAATAGCTTTAAGAATTAAAATAGAGTCAGGAGCTATTTATTCATAATTAATGGCATAAGATAGTATTAAACTTCATTGTAAGAAATTCAGGGCCTTGAACAGAACTTCATCTCAAGTCAAGCTGGAACCAACATAGAATTGTTATCAAATTTTAGATACTTGTCATTGTCATCTCAAAAGTTTCACAGGAGAGGCAAATCTATATAGCTCAGATAAATATGGGAGTTTGGTTAAGTGCCAAAATTGCAAGCAAAATCCTGATTGAGGCTGGAATTTTCTAGTGTAAGAAGAGCAGGCATTACCCTATCTTCATGGCCCAAGAAGTACATAATATCCAGAGTAATGAGTTCAAGCTCTTTCTGAATCTGCCCCAGAGCTCACTGCCAGTTGAACCAGCTCTGTACTGGTCAGTGCAATATGAGTGGAGCTGACAGGGAGTTAATCACACCACTTCCCTGGATAACTACATCTAACATGCCTGAAATAATGTTAGTCATACAGCCACCTTGGCTACCAAAGAAAGATTCCAATGTTAACACCAGCAAGTTCATAAGTAAAAATAATACTTTTACTTACCTTCACATAGGTAAAGAAGTTGAGGCAGTATTCTTGACCTGGTGGTGTGCCAAGATGGAAGGCTTGTTTTGGGAATGGAAAGTGATAGTTTTATTCAACCAAGATAGGAAAATCCCAGAGTATAGAAAATTTAGTTTATTGTATTGTTGGCTGTTTGACATATTGGTATCTTAGTAATTGAAAGAGGGTACTGTTCTTTGTTTCTGTCCTTGCCTAATGATATTAATCACATGTTGTTTGGTTTTTGATCACCTCTAAAAGCTGGAACAAAAATTGTTTTTATCTTTGAAACATGTTTTTGCTTCTGATCTTTTTTTTTGTTTGTTTTTAGCCTCTCTTAAAATTTGACAAATGTCACAGTTATGAACACGATGTACCCAGACTATGGTCATGGTGTTGCAGTCATTCAGACTGTTTAGTGTGCCATACATGTGTGCTACCTGTCAAGCTGATTGATGTTTCCGGGGTTAGGGAGTGTTTTTAGCCCTGATTGTAATGGTAGGGCTATGACCTAGTCCATGGCCATCCAGGATGGGAGATCTGGCTTGGTGCTGGTTTTGGTTTTTATTTCACCTGTCTAGTCAGTCACAGATATTCTGGCTATCTTTGATGGCTTCCATCTCTCTGGAATTTGTCTTGGTACTTTAGAGGTGTTGGTTTTACAAAATTTCAATCTCTTTTTTTCATTGTTTATCACCTTTCTGAAAATATTTTATCCTAGAAATTCCTGTAATGAAAGAGTGGTTGTTCAGACACATAGGCAAAGGACCACCCTGTGTTTTATCTGAAAAGGATTGGAGTGATCCCAATGTAAAGGCAAACTCTCTCATCTCTGCTGCTACGTAGGTGTGTGTCAGTACTTTTCTGCTCAGCTTCTGAATTAATTTCAATCTGCTGTGATCATACCCTTCACTAAGAGGCACCCTAAAGTCCTTTCTTTTGCATTTTTATCTAATTTTTGGGGACTTGTGAGGTGGTTTTCACAGTCACTCCACACCTGCACTCCCACAGGTAGGTGTTAGTCAAGCTCTGCATATTGTGGTGCAGCCCTTTAGCACAAGGACCCACAGCTTCTCCCAGGTGTGATTCAACAGCCAGCCAGCAACCTGTGCTGGGATGTGACAGTGCCAGGAGCTGGAAGGCTCGCCCTGAGGAGAGGTTTGAGAGGGCAGTGCTGAGACAGGAGACACAGCTCTGAGATGTGGTGGTGGAAAGATAATGGGGAGGGACAGCCAGGTCTGCCAGGAAGGAAGTATGCAATAGCAAAAAGGAATTGTTAGATACATCTAATTGTTAGATACATCTGCTTACCAGGATGTATCTCAGCCAAGATCCTGAAGAGGAGAGGGAGAAGCAGACTTGCATTGGTGGGCAGGAGGGCAATTCTGCCAGACCTGGCTGTGGTGGATGACAAGGTTTCTCTGTCTGGCACATAAAAATAATCCAACCTGATGCAAATGTAGTGTACCACTTGTGGTGGTAATTTAATTGTTAAATGCTAAAAAATTAATTGATGTAATAGTTGATGATAAATGGTATTTTGAATTATGGATACACAGATAATTGTCCTTACAACAGGAATTCTGTTTTTGTTAGGACAATTATCATTATGTTGTTACGAGCATTTAGTCACAGGTATTTTTTTCCTAGTTTTTCTTTTAAATTTGATGCCCATATTGCATGAAATTCTGTTGATGCTTTAGTCAGCCCCTTGTGTGTGGAGATATGAGTGGATATAAAGTTCAATTCAAAACTACATAAGACTGGAGCCAAAAAATTCTGTTTCATCTGCAAAATGCCATTTAAAAAGAGTGATTTCACAGGATGCCACAGATGCTGTTGGTGTGTGTATCTGACAAGACCAATGAATTTCATGCAGAGAGACATGTTTTTCTTCTGTTCACTTTTAGGATTCCTACTTGAAACATGTCCTTAATATTTACCAGATTTTACTACTTTTTTTTCAGTGTGCTTCAAAATTCAGACATTGCTGTGCCACGATCTTTGCTTTCACCCGAGCTTCCCTTAGTTTCCTTAGCCATTCTGTATTGTGAGCCACCATGTGCACTTGCACTTAGTATTCCTCAAGTCTGGGATTTCAGCTTGCTGCTACTCCAGCTTGGATCAGTTAACATAATGTGGAGACCATGGTCTTGTTTCCATTTCACTGTGCTAAGAATTTTCCATATTCATAAGCTGAGAATTGTTCTTGAAAAGCAATCTCTCATAATGTGTGTTTTTCCCATGTACCATGTTTGTTAACAGATTGCAAGAAACAGTGCCAGACATAAAAAGCCCTAAGAAATACATTTCTTGTGAATACCAATTCCTTGGAGCTGGTGCTTTGATGTATATTCCGAGCTCTGTCAGCTCTCTTTTTCTGTAATAGCTAGTGAGCCTTTCATCTCTGCCTTTACATTTTATGCCCACTTGCAGAGTGAGGAGGACAGCGACTGGTATTCTGTATTGTTTTGGCTTTTCACTATAGCTGCAGCAGCACAGTCTCATTGGCAGCCAGAAGTCCATAGAATTAGTCCTCATGTCACACCTTCCACTTATTTTTTGGTGTTTTCTTGTCTTTTAAAGAAATGCAGTGAACTTCTTTCACAGCAGCTCTTCCATGTAAGTGAGAAGGAGGAAGGGCCTTTCTGCAATGTGTGTGGTGTCCACAGTGTTGCCATGAAAATCATGGATAACTTCTTGGCATTTGTGTCCCGGAGACCAGGTTCAGCAGACTTCAAAGTAGGCACCATGCCATCTGAGCAGATGGGTATTAATGTAAGCATTGGATAGAAATGTTACAGACACGATTCCCAGTTCCAAATGTTACAAAGTGTTGTTCTGAACTTCTACCTCTGGATGTAAAGGATTTGTTGCAAATCCAGCTCAGGGAAGAGTTGGCTTTACAGTATTAGGAATTTAAATCTTGGATCAACTGTGTCGTTTGCAATGTTGGGAAAGGGTGCGAAGTTGCTCAGAGGAACTTGCTTGTATTTTTGGAGGAGTTCCCGTAAGTAACAGATGAAAATAAGCATCTGTGTTATTTACCATTTTCATATGTATAAATTGTTTTGTGAAGCCAGTGTGGAAAAAAGAATTATTTTTCTGTGCCTTCAAGTAGGGATAGGAATTCACTGGGAATCCAGTAAACTTAATTCAGCTCACCAGACTTGTTTGTTCTCTTATGTAACATGATGGTTATTTAGAGTGAAAAGGTTTTTTTCATTTCTCTGCCCTTTTTGTCCTGTATTTTTATTACATGCCTATCTGGTGGAGGTGATAGGTTCTTTCCTAGTTCTTGCTGATAATAGGTGTGGTTTTCCTTGTCAGGGTCTAGACAAGTCTCTGGGTTCTTCCAAGGCTGCTTCCAGGTCCCACCAAACTGAATTTCATCTGTCCTGCCAGAGTTTGCACAAGCCCTGAGTCTAAAAGCACTGCTCTCTGGAGATTTTTTCCACCCTGTGTCCTAAGCTGAGGTGTAGCAAGGCATAGCCTGGATGATCTGAGCAGAGGTGCCCAGTGATGGGCGTTGTTCAGAATCCTGGAACAGCAAAACATCCATGGGAGAAGCACTGGCATTGCCACTCTTACTCTGCAGCTCAGGGAAAAGCCCGGGGATGTGGAGTGACTGTGGGCACATTTACACGAGGAGAGGTCGTGGTGGAAATCAGATGCAGGGCCTATCTCTTCAATGGTCTCTACAGGGTGGAGGATATGACCTAAATCCTACCAGTTTTCTCCTTTTATAACACAAAGAGATTTGAATATGTATTTATACTGGAAGTCAGCTCCTTTTCCACATGATCAGATTATTTATCTTTTACATCCTGCCCAAAGTGAACAGAAAGCAATTTGTTTGTTTATTTGGCATTTCTAAACTATCTTTTAAAATAATTTCTTTTGCGAAGGAACATCCTCCAAATTGTTAGTTTTCTTACAGCATGTCTAGTCCAGATAATTTCAACAAAAAGTTAGTGTTAGCAGGATCATCCACTGAGGTCTTGGCTCTTATTCAGTCTGTACAGATGTTCTTTTAGACTCTTATCCTGTCTAGATAATAGGAAGCATGCCTAGTAAGCAACTGTGGAGCATGTTAGCATAATTCACGTAATTCCCAGTACCTCAGCATTCAGCCTGGGGCTGCAGGCTCTAAAAATAGAACAACAGATTCTGCACAGCTTAATCCTACCTGCTTGTTAGCCATTATCTTCTTAATAAGCAACTACCAGCTACCTTTTTTTGTGGAGAATCTTTCACTCTAATGATTTTACCTTTCATTTGGGAGTGAGACCCGGGCTTTGGCCACCTTCTTTAGTGAAGGGCTGTGAATGTATGTGCTGATCCTAAAACAGTTGTAGTTAGATGCAGTTTTTAGAATTTCTCTTTTAGTTTATGTAAACTCGAAACAAAGAAGAGCAGATGTTGCTTAGTAAGAGAGGAATAAAGTAAGTAGGTGATATGCTGTGGTTGTTTTGTTTAAATTTTTGGTTCTGTTTTTCCTTGGGCGATTGTGTTCAATAAGGGTGAGATTGTCTTCTCTCTTTTAGGACAAGCAGGTTGCAGAGGAAGACACAGAGAATTTCCAGATGCTTTTTCCCCCATACCTCCACACTCAGAGTCCACATACCATGTCATTATTATGCTGAGAGGTTTTGCCAAGACAAAAGAGATTAATGCATGTGTAAATGAAAATAATACATGAGAACGGTAATCAAAAGTATTTATGGCAACAAGTTGAGAAACTTTAGTTTAATTTCTGCAACTTCCAGAGATAACTTTTATGATTTCTCAAATTCACCTTTCCTGTTTAATTTGGTAGGGTTTTTATAGGGTTTTGGGCCTGATTTCTGTGACACTGAGATGTTATGGTTTCCTTTGTCTCTTTCTAAACTGTATACAAACATATACACAGTCTAATGAAGCTCTCAAACTTTTCTTTGAGTCTTGGTTTGAGGGCAAGCAGTAATACAAATATCCTGCTAATGAAAGGATATGAAACGGAGGAAAACTATTACATAGCATTTTTGGAAACTGCAGCAAGGCTGAGCAGACAACAAAAACTTTTTAGGATAATTGTAGGTGAGATCTGCAAGAGCAGTTCATCATCTACACTTACATATGTCCTCTTCATTTCAGTTGCTTCATTTTGCAAGTAAGACTGAGACATCTAGATCACTTAAGCTTTCCTGAAAATTTAATTGGTTAATAAATAAGGATCAATATACTTGCAGCATAGCAGCTGGAGTTATGAAGTGCAGGAGAAGAAGGTGAAATCTGTACTATTAAATGGCAAGATAAGTTTATTACATGTGCTAATGATATATAAAAATGAAATGCTGATTTATTGATTGAAAGAAGGATGAAGAAGACCTATGGATGAAATGTTTACATGGTTCCTGAAGTTTGTGTCACTGGAATTCTAGATTTGGGAAATTTTGTGATTTAACCTGAGAGATAAATGAGAGCTTACTGGAAAATACCACTAGCGTTTCTGGGCCAGGATTCCCAGTGTAGCTAATGTTAATTAATCTGTTTTTAAAAATTCACACAGGAATCTTGCTAGGGACTTTGAGTCTTCTGAAACCACTGAGAGAATGGAAAAAGAAAAATCTCTTGTCTGAACATTTTTTTGATATGTGTATTTAAGATGTGCTTTACAAAGCTGAGAGTGGTATTGATTATCTAGTTGCTCCTGAGCTACAGGAATTCATGGCTGGTAGACCAAAGCCTGGGTGGCAAATTGGGACATCTTCCAGGACATTGTAAAAGTTCATTTTCTGGAAACCAAGCCTATTTCAGTTCTTCCTGTAGGCTGCCAGTATATGAGCCATCCCAAACCAATAGCTGCTTTTGAAAAGCTTTCCCTTCTTGCCTGAGCATAGTAGGGTTTTAAATGGCACATAAACTTTCTGGCTTGCTGTTGCTTGCTCCTAGTACACTGTTACAAGTTAGAGTTTGACCATTAGGCCCTTGCTCTGTTTTCCTCAGTTTGTGCATACTGCTGGCAGCGCCAGAGCATCACAGCTTTGACCTGCCTCCAGTTTAAGGTTAGGAAATGTCTGGTTGTGTATAAGCAAGAAGCACAAATACTGTCTTTTCATATAGCAGCAGTTACACACTAACAGGCTTTAATTTGATCTTGTTGGTTTTGAACATAGCTGTCTGGTCTTTGCATCAGTCAGCAAAATTGGAGATGTCAGCAACGAAAACCAGTATTTTAAGGTAAAACTTCTGTGAGAGTTACAGATTACATTTACTTTCACAGAACTGTATTACATATAAGTGAAGTTAAAATTTGCACAAGGAGGTATGGTTCAATGATAACCACTTGAATGTCAAAAAGGATTTCATGCACAGACAAGTTATATTTAATGCATATTTTATGATGCAATTAGTCTCTAAATATATTAAAAGAATCACCTGATAAACTTTATGTGCTGGAATCTTCTTGTATTTGGCTTATTTTTGATTTAAAGCCTGGCTCACATTCCCATGAAAACTGGAATTTCTTTTATTCCACTTTTTTTCTTCATGGTAAATTACCAGGTTATGGAATCCTTTATTGCTGAAAGTTCTTACACAAATTACATTCTAAAACTTCTAAAATCTTGAACACACCCATAATTCATAGTGAGCTTACCTCATATGCAAAAATGATTGCTGCTGTTATTCTAAGTCAGAATAACACCCTTGGAAGGTTGGTTTTTGGCATTACACTATTTTGTGTTGTGTGGCTGCATGTGATGAGGGCCATTCACAAATCAGAAGTTGTCACCAAAGAGAACAGTTACATAGAACTACGATCTCTTATGCATTTCTAGAGTCCCCAAGTGAAAAAAAATATTCTGGGTTCTGGGGCATTTAAAGCTTATCTTCTTGTGGAGGTGTCTGGAGGGCTTCCTGCACCGATCCCGCTGGCACTAGGGAGCAGCATGGCCAAAGGGCGCCGGAGCTGAGGCTGACTGCTGCCCCTGGGCTGCTGCTCAGAAGCAACCCAGGCACTCCATGACATGGGTGAAGTTACTGGAAAGGTGTTGGAGTTTGCTGTTGTAGTTTGGCATTTTGGCTCAGATGAGTTTGGTCGGTTGGGCCCTGGGACTGTGCCTCAGAGCAGCCAGTTTCTGTGCTTCATCGTGGCAAATCGGGACGTGACAGGCATGGACATGCTGGGCTTTGCAAAATATAATATTTGTATTTTTTGTATGCTCCAAATGGTTTGAGTACCTGAAGCTATAGCATTAATGGCAATTATGAAATGACTCAAAGGGGTTTTTTTCCCTTTGGAGCTTTGAAAAATTTAACTTCTCACCATTTTCTTGTCGTTGCATAATCTGGGGATTTCTGAAAACAGCTGCAGAATCAGTTTTACTCTGCTTGAAGTCCAGTGTTACTGTAGAGCAGATGAAGGCTAAGGGTGGTCACCTTGTTTATGGGCTGAGAAATACCTATTTCTGTGTTGGTAGAAGAGAACACCTTGGAAGAGCTCTGACCTTTGAAGACCTTCAGAGAAAAAAGGTTGCAAGTACTAGTTAGCAACATGCTCCAGGAAAACTACTGAAGAAATCACATTGTGTTCACTCAACCTGCATTCCCAGTGGAGTCATTAGTGAGTCTGAGCTGAAGAGAAACCTCCAGGATTTGACCCATCAAATATTTAGTCATTGTTTTTAAATTATTTATCATGTCACATCCTAGTTTAATCTCTAAAGTTTTTCAAATGATCCTGGACAAAACCTTGTTTGTCTGGCTTTCTAGAATAATTGATCCTCTGTAGAAGTAATAGTATCATTATTATGGGAGACTGAGTTTTTGGGTTTTGTTGTGCGACACTGGTCACCTCCACTGAATAAGAGTTTCCCAAGAAATGATGGGCAGCTTGGTCACTTGTTAGCAGGACTCCAGTGACAGTACAGCTCTCAAAATCTGTTCTAGACGGTTGTGTGTCCTTCTGCCTGATGTCTGTCTGATTTAGGCATGCACTGGGCAACTGATCTGATTCTTGCAATGGCTTATAACTAATAACCTTCTAATTTTCTTGACAGCAAGAGGTTGAATTGCACTGAGAGTGACAGTCCACTGCCACTGTAATAATTATGGGTTCTGCAGAAGCAGTAAAATTGGAGATTTGAACTACTTTTCTTTCCCCTTAAGTGCTGTTGGTTGGTGGGAGCACACGCATTTCAGTCCCTCTTTGTGCAAGTGGAAAACATGAGCCATGAACCTGACTGGCACAAGCACAAAAGTCACAT
The DNA here is from genome assembly GCF_027477595.1 of Haemorhous mexicanus. Lineage (NCBI taxonomy): Eukaryota > Metazoa > Chordata > Aves > Passeriformes > Fringillidae > Haemorhous > Haemorhous mexicanus. The sequence goes on from NC_082343.1 coordinate 28,101,085, forward strand.
CTGTGGAGCTTTAAAGCAGTGTCTGGAGTGGAGTTTCCATTTCTGACAGCCAGCCTGGTCCATCACCCTGTTCTGACATGAGGCACAACTTCTAATTCTCAGCTCCTCTCTTATCCACTTGAAGAAAAATCTTTGCTGTTCATTGGGCTTTTTAATCTGCACTAATATTTTTGATACATCTTCACTCCTAAAATTGTTCTGCTCAGAAAGTTGACATATAGGTAATTAAATAAAATGGTTTTCTTTACATATCTTTAAGTTCTGCTGCCAAAAGCCAGCAAATCCCTTTTTACATCTTGGTGCACAAATTGTTTCTAATATGCAGCACATTTTTAATTTAGCCCTCACATCCGCATTATTACTATTTAAATGCCATGGCCGATCTGTGGCACTGTTTGATGTGTTCTGGATGGGAAGGGAGTTCTGCTCGAGCTGTATCAGATGTAACTCCATATGGCATTGTTGTGTGCAGCTGAGCTGCTTGCCAGTTCCAATTTGGAACATGACATTCAATGCAAATATATCATGATACAACTGCATTGCAAGGATTGGAGCTGGTTGCTGTGCTCTGCTGGTTGTAGGAATATGTGGATACAGTGTTGAGGTTCTGGAGTGTGCTTTTGCCTTCAATGCTTAACAAGTTGGAGGTGCTCTGTATACTCAGCTGTAACTTTTTGTAATTTCTTTGTCTTGTGAGTGGGCGGTGCACTAACCATTGTTCTAGTTGGCCAAGGCGGGGGGGGGACGGGTTGTTGGCAAGGTACAACCAAAAGAGAACATTTAATGATGTAATATTGTACACACCTCTTCTGTGGCAAAAAAATAAAAGGAAAAATAGGTTGGGTTTCTGAGTTACCCAAGTCCCTGCTACCAGACTTAGGACCTAAAGATCCAGCCAAAGGCAGAGGTATTTCTGAAAGGGTGGGTAAGGAGATGATTTGCCTGTGTGTTTGGGGATTTTGAATGTAAGGCTCTCTTTCAAAATATTGGTACCAGATGCTTCAGAGGGAACAGGTGGTCGGTGGGTTGTTGCCTTCCTCTTTCTCCCCTGGTACCAGCTAGTGGTCCTGAGTGACACAGGGGGATCATTCTGTACTTTGGAAGGCTGGCCATGCCCATGGTGATGTGCAGTGCAGTGCCTTTCCTGCCCCTGCCTTGAGGCAGGCTCTGGCCTGCTCTCTTTTCCTGTGTGTTTGCAGTGATAGTGTGTGTTGGACCCTTGTAAATGCCATGGAGGATTTGCCTTTCCTGCATCTGTTGGCATGCCATCACACGTGCTCTTTCCTAGTGTTTTCCTGAGTTTGTTCCTCCTACATCCTGCATGTCAGCATCTTCATGGCTTCTTGGAAACACTGTCTTGTGCTTTCTATCTTCAGCATGCTCAGTGCATCCTGGAATTGCAATCTGTATCAAAGATTATCTTAGGCTTTATTTAAAGAAAAATAAATCCCATCAATTTCATATAATGTGCCATTAATTTTTACTCAGTGTTTAGATGAGCTAGGAATGCAAATATGTCCAGAGCTGCTTGTAATAACAATTGTAGTAGCATGCTATATATACAGCAGAGCTTCTCCTGAAAAAGGAGGGTTAAAATAAAAGATCAGAAGTAAAACATTTACCCTCTTGTTTGTAGTGCCAAGTGCAGTACATCAGTAATTTAGAGCTCACTGAGACAATTTCAGTGTATTACTTCTGAAAAGAATTACATTTTTGCCTGTTATATTAGAACTTCTAGACATTATTTTGCAAATGAAAAAAAAAATCATGGTAAAAAGAATCATGGCAACACACAGGCATAGCAAGAGCAGATGCTGATTAGGTCATCTTGTTAGTGACTTAAAAACACCACTGCAGATGGGTACAGAACTGACAGCCCATGCTGTATCACTGGTAAGTTGCACAAGCTGCTAGGGAACAAGAAGTGTGGACATTGAGAGATAAATCTGGGATCCTGGAAACTCTTATAGCAGGCTGAAACACTCTTCTGTTGTCAGTAACAGTCCAGCATGCCTGAAATAAAATCAATTTTTCATAACTTGTTGGCAAGAGATTTTGAAAGAAATATCTGACGTTTTCAAGTCAAAAGGAGTGTTACTCTGAAGTCCACATGATCAAATGTTCAATTCATGTGATAAAATATTATAAACCCTTCTTAAGGGGATTCAAGTAGTTAGCAGATGCTGCTTGACAGTTAAAATTGCAGCAACAGAGGTGCAAACTTGGTGGCTTGTCTGCTGACAGCTGTGTAGCTAAGTTGGGAGTAAACCAATATTGGACATGACTGGTAATATATTTAAGTTCCTAATAATTTACCACCTACAGGGTATGAGATGGCTCAACTGTTTTGTGTATTGAGCTATTTACAGAGATCCTGAGCTGGCATGCAAAACATCATGTGAGAGACTTTGTGTTAGAGTGTAGCAATAATACTGGATTTGAATGCCTGGAAAAAGAAAGTTTTCCATATAAAGGAGGGTGATGGCACCAGAGGCTCCTTCAGCTCCGAGTTTTCAGTAATTTGCAGTGACAATTCTTTTCCCTTGTGGCCTATTTTTCTAGTTTTGCTTATTCCAGCTGCCTGTTTGTTCAGGTGAAATGTAAAGAAGGAGGTTTAGCTTTTTTGTCTACTGAAGGCCATGTGCATGGCTGCTGGATGAATGTTGTGACACAAAGGAAGGAAATTTTTCTTGCACTGTTTGGCATTGTGTTAATCACTTCTGGTATTACTACTGATGTTAACATTGCTTCTAGTCTGTGTACTCAGATTTTAAGTCAAGACTGAAAAGAACATGTGATGACACTAAAGATTGTAAGCTTTAAGTAATTAGGAGAGTTTTTATCTTTAGTTTGTAAGACTTCTGTTTCTTTTATTTTCAAACTTAGTTCTTCTTGGCAGGACATTGTAGGGTAGAAACTTAAAAAAAAAAAAATACAGCTGAAAGTTGAAGTTTCCATGTAGCTGTCTGGACCAAAGCATTTTTAAAAAATGCCACAAATGAAGCAATGCTGAATTGATCTTTGAACTTTCTCCCAAGTAACTACAGTTGATTTGTCTGCATGGTGCTTTTTGTGCTTGTGTTATAACTGTATCACTTTAAAGGCAGATGTTTGATGAATGACATGTTGCTTGCTTTGCTGGTCCTATAGAATGCTCATGAAAGGTACCAACAGGACAGACCTCCAACAGTTTGGCAGAAAGAAATGATTCACAGAGTATAATCCATGATGGTTCAAGCACCATAATTTTCTGAACACTTGGTATTTTCTGTTTCATTATTGCTTGCAAAGATTAATATGACCTGATCCCATTTTATTTTTCTTTGCATGCAATTTTCTCATTTTTTCTATTGCCCCTTTCTTTCTTTATTTCATCTTTGCATAGGTGGGGGAAAAGGTTTACTTTGCATTACATTAACTGTTAATTCACAAAGCTCACCTTTGTGAAGATTTGTGTCTATGCAGTCATTCTGACTAAAATTTCCTGTCTGAAACGAGAAATTTGCATTTCAGTTAAAGAAAACAGAATCTGTTTTGGTGTTTTCTGTTTTTCCCATCACCATGGTATCTTAGCACATGGTAACTTTTGCAGGCTGAAAAAGAGCAAACCAAGTTTAATAAGAAAATAGAGACATATCATATATTTACTTGATAATGCATAGAGTTTAAGAATCCCCACATGGTAGACTTTTGATTAAAATGTGTGTAAATTCATTAACCCTGAGCTAATGTAGGTGCAAGTAAAAGATACTCACTCACCTACAACCTTACTCTGAAAAGTTTTCCTGGCAGAGGTGGTGTCCACACCCAGTGGAAACCAGTGTAACTTTGAGTTGTGGTCATCCTGGAAATAATGACATGGATAAGCCTCCTGCAGGTATTCCCTGTTGGAAGTCCTCTCCCACATTTTCATCAAAGAGCAGCCATAGGTTCAGTTAGGAGCAGGTATGCCATGAAGGTTGCTATCATATGGAGCAGAACCCCTTGAGCCAGGGTTTCCCGACACTGGTACCCTTCTCTCCCATCCCCTCCTCTCTGGGAAGGGACAGTGCCTATGAAGAGAGCAGGTGTTATAAAATGATCACAAAATCTGATTTATCAGAGTGTTTTGGGAAGTATGCATGCTGAATGCAAAAGACAAGGAGTTGAGTTTCTTGGTTAAAAAGAAAGTTGACAGGTTGAAAAGGACATGCTTTAAACCCAAACCTCGGTGTGAGAGATGGTTCATTCTTCTCCCTTTGTCTAAATCTCTGTGATTTGTCCTCTTTCTGCACTGCCTTCATGGGTTGTGCACAGACCCATCTGGTATTTTTAGGTTCTACTTGGAATCACAGAATCAGAGACCAGTCTGAGTTGAAAGGGACTCAGAAGGATTGAGTCCAACTCTTTAGCTAGTGGTCCAATACAAGGATCAAATCTGTGACCTTGGCATTACCAGCACCATGCTCCAGCCAACACAACCACTGGAATCATGTGAGCACCAAAGTGCACAAAACCTAGCATCAATTTTCTGCTCTGAGTTTGTCTAAGACTGATGTTCTTTTTCCATTGCTTTGTCACGGCCTTAACTCCTGCTTTGAAGTGGGAAAGTTGGAGATTGGGATGAGTAGATAAGCCAGGTGTACAATAATGTTACTGTAAAGGGTTATGAAAAAATTAAGTATGGTAGGAATTACAGAAATAAAACAGAGATTGAAGATAATGGGTCAAAAAAGATGCATTTCCAAAAGTTGATCTGATTTTAAAAAGGATTGGATATAGAAACAGAAACTGGTGGTAAAATAAGGAAAAGCCAAATCTAACTTGAATATTTAAAGTTGAATAAAACTTCTAACATCTAGATTAATTATGAAACAATGCTTGGAAATATACAAGAGTACAGACACGTTGAATGGAAAAAAATCATCATTGTAGTGTTTACTAGAATGTCAACCTCGGGGCTGTTGGCGGACTGCTCTTACTAATTTATGCTTTTGTATTTCAGACTGATAATAATCCTTGCTTCAGAACCTTCTGCAGTATTTGTAACCATCCTTTCCCCAACCTCTTAAGTAACCCAGATTGTTATGTAAACAGGGATTCTGTTCTACAGTGACAGATCTATTTCAGTGTGGATATGCTGGGACTGTGTTTTACTACCATAGAAAACATTCAGTTTTGACTGTCTGCATTATGGAAGGTAAACTTAGATGATGCTCTGAACAGTACAGGCTGAAAAACTTTCTTTGCAACAAATTCTGGAAAGTGGGTCTTAGTTTTCTCTAGGGACATTGGCAAATTCGTGTGACATCTGTAATACCGTTTATGCAAGTCTCATCCCTAGAGCAAAGAGGATTTGTATTGTAGTTATGATTTGTTATGAGATTTAGAACATCCACAGTCTCAGTGAAACTGGATCAGATTGGATGGCTTAGAGGAAGCTCACTTTCTGCATGATGATTTCCTTCTGTGGTGAGTCTTCAGCTGTTCTGAGAAAAACTGGTGTTGGCAAGTGGAAAAATGGTGGCTTTTCCATTGGTAATTTCTAGGCCTTGGCACTACACTAAAAGGCAGAGGAAGGGAACCTGGGGAGCTGGTACTCCGCAGGGTGAAAGTTAGAGAAGTAGATGAGAGATTACCTATCTAGTATGTGCAGTGCTGCTAGTCCTCCTTTGGTGTAGGAATCCCACCAATTGGCAGATACCCAGGCTGGGATGTGGGATGTTTGTGGTGTACTGCTGCAGACTTTGATGTGAAAATGAAAACTTCATGAGGTGAAGTGGAACCTACAAGCTGAAATGCAGTGTGAGGTTTTACAACATTAAGCAAGTCTGCTTAGGGATTGAAGTAATACAGGCAGCAAAGAAATAAACACAGCTGATCAAAATAGCTCCTAGAAGTTAGCAGAACATAGCTTTAATTCAGTGGCTTTCCCCACTAACTCAAGTGTGGGCCAGCTATGCCACAGGAAGCTGCACTGTTTATGTCTCTGATTTAATACAATCTTCAGGTACCATGAGGGTGAACACACATAAAAGAAGATATAGATTAACAAGGGGCATTAAACTTTGTGGAGCAGAACAGAAGAAGATTGTCTAAGCATTGAGCATTTTTTAAAAAATGTACAAGCTTCATTCTGTGTGACCTTTTTTATTGCAAGGCTTAAATAAAAGAATGGAGCTTATGTTTTATCCTTTGGGATGATGGAGCTGAAGTGCAGACAACAAAAAAAATATTTCTATTATCCTATCAAAAGAACTGGGACCTTGACTAAAAGAAAAGATAAGACCTTTCATGTGAGCCTTATCTGTATAAGGTCTCTGTATCTGCTTCATTAGTTGGGATAGCTTCTGAGTAAGGCAAATGGAAAACATTTTTGCTCATGTTAGGCAGGTAATGCATCTCTTGGCTCTTGAAGAAGTGGTAATACAAAGGAAGTTAAATTTGAAGGATGAAGGAGGTTTTGTCAAGTTTGTTCCCCATCTACAGCGTGAGCCTCTCTTTGAGTTTCTACGTGAGTTTCTCTGAAGTTTCTTCTCTGTTGCCAAGGAAAATATTAAAACTAAAATTTTAGGACTGAAGGATGAGGTATGTTCAGCAAGGTAATGTAATTATGGGAATTGTTTTCTTCCAGTTGCAATTGTTAAAAAAAGGTTCAGTCACTGGTAAACTGCACTGACTTCAAGACCAGCTTCAATATTAGAGGTGGTAATGCAGGTATTCAGCCAGGAGAGGTATTCAGATTTTTTTTGTAAAGGGGAACTGAGGAGCTAAACTGGGATGCAAGGTTTCCCATGGAGCCAGCAAGTCAGAGGGTGCCTTTGCAGAACAACTCAGAGAGGAGGTGTGTATCTCTATAGCAGTCTGATAGAGAAAGTAGGTGCCTGACACAGACAACCAAATTTAGATGTCTCAAAAAGACTGTGTGAATACTATCCCGGAGTGTATGTTGCCATAGACACAAGGAAGACAATCTGCATCCTGTGAAGTGTTTCTGCCTCATACTGTTTCATTGAATAACTGTTGTAGTGCTTGGTCTTCGGTGAAAATAGGATTATCAGTCCAGTCAGGGCATTGGCATTTTTTTTTGTGTATAGGAATATGATTGGATTTTTTGGTAACAGAGCCAATGAAAAATATATATACTAAAGCCTCTTTCAATGAAGTCCTGTCTAATTTCACCCACCTTGAAACTCAAAAACTGGGAGCAAGAGAGTAGTCATGTGGGCTTCTAATGTGCCTTTTCCATGAAATGTCTTTTACACCACCTTTGCTATCCTTTATTTTTACTGCAACCACTTTGCATTTTTATTGCATTTCTTTTCCTGCACTGTGCCAGATGTTTGATGTTCAGTCACTCTCTGTATGTTTTTTATTTAATGGAAAAGGGAAAACTTCCCCCCTACCCTGTTCCTCGTGAAATAGGAATGCTAATTAATATAAATTCATTGCCAAGGGCCTGGTGTTAGGAGGAATTTATGCCTCTGCCAGTAAGGTTATATTGTGATTGTTCCTAACAAAGATACCTTACTTCTTTAGAAAAGCAGTTGTTACTGGCAACAGCCTGGGTATATTATGAAAGAGACCACCAGTCTGCTTAATGTGCCATGTTAAGTGACTGCTGTGTGATATTTACAGCCACATCTCTTGTACCATATGAAAGCAGTTTTTAATTAGAAAATTTAGGGTCTGTTTGTTATCGCTATGTTGGCTTTGACAGAATTACCTTTGGCACCTTGTTTACATGGAGAGGTCACTGAATTGCTGAACCTGCTGTCTGGTCAGATGGGAATCACAGCCCTCCCTCAGCAGCACAGGAGCCCTTGGTGTTTTCTGGATGCTGAGCAACCTTTCTAACAACATCTTCAAGGCTCTAAATCTGTTTGTGTAAAACTATTGCAAGTGGTGTTTGCAGAATTAAATCAGCATAAAATTGATCTATGGCTTAGCAAGGTCACTGACCAACCAGCTTGCATGTAGTGATTATGTTTTACTTTCTAAAGGCTTGCTAAAAGATGAAATTTATATTTTGTCTTCTGTAAATGATTTTGAATCTCAAAATTTAAGCTCTTCAAGCCAAGCTGGGAGGCCTTATCGCAGCTGTATACATTGCATAATCCCCCAGGGTGCGGGTTCTGTGGTTTATGCAGAAATCCTTGGGAAGTAGGATATAGTCTCTAACTGACAGTTGTGTTACAGTCAAAACACAACTTGCACCTTCGTAGCAGACCTGACCAAATTTCTTGTCTGTAGGATTTTTTTGTTTCCAGTTAGGTGAGATGGTTTAGCTAGAGATGATGCAGAATATTTTTTTAATGTACTGACGGGTCCCTTGTGGCCTCCTTCAATTGCACTGTTCTTCACATTGCACTGTTGCACTTGATTGTGGGCAGACAACAGCTTTCCCTCTCCAGAAAGGATGCATACCTTCCTTTTCCAAAGTGTACAGCAGTGAGCAGGGATGGGAGAAAGGAGGAGAGAAGCAGGTGACTGTGAACGCATGTTCAAAATATTTATTTGTCTGACTTCTTTGAATTAGGGATTAGAAGAGATTATTAAATTGTTTCTCTGCTGCTGCTCCATACTGCTGAGTACTGACAAGAAAATATAAGCCTTTTTTTCTCATAACAAATGAGACCAATGGTACATTACAGCTGGACTTGCTGGAGGCAAAAGGCACAACACTCTGTTTTTGTAATTCGATTTTGTACAAAGCTCACAGTATATCAACACTGTGTATAGATCAACCAGCTGCACAGGATAAACAAAGAAATGATGCATTTCTGAAGTTTCACAAGCTTTATAATAAATTAATTTAAAATATACAACAAATAATTTGCAGGTCTTATAGCTTGGCTGTCACTTCAGTTTAATGGGAGCCTCTTTTGAACAAACTAAATTACCATGAGGCTGCTACCAAGCACCAGTAATTTCATGCCCAGCACCCATGTGAAAACTCTTGTCATTGGTTGTGTTTTGCTTTTGACCACCAGAAACCTCAGCCACTGTTGTGTTTGCTGTGGCTACATGTGCAGCAACCACAGAAAGTTGTTTCAAACCACTGGTCCAAATTCTGTTTCTGCTGGCCATAGCTTTAACATGATTTTTTGTTTGTGCTCTTGTGTTCACTTTGACTTTCAGAACACAGTGAGATAAAGTTATGTTTTTGAGAAAGGATTTTTTCAATTTCAAACACTAGTAGGAATGGATGACTTACTGCTTCCTTAGCTCTGAATTTGGACAGTGAGGCTAGAGCAACAGGTATCATTAATAATTGCTGGGTTTGATGTACTGTAGGACTCCAGGTACTGTAGCAGTCTGAAAATGTGAATTATTTGGCTTGTGGTTCATACTCAGAACTGGGAAAATCTCCAAACTGAAATTTGCAATGGAAGATATTAACAGAGTAAAAGTGATTAAAGAAAATTTCATTTGGTCATGAAGTGTTACCCTCTGAGACAGTTGTGTCTCACCGTGTCTGAATGTCCCTTGAAATCTTGCTTTGCTGTAACAGTAGGATGTTCTGTCATATGCACATTGGGAGGGTTTGGGAGTTTACCTCACTGTATCTTCTCTGCTACCACCTTCAGTCTCTCCTTTTCCCTATCAAATTCTGAACGAGTTGTCAGAGAACAGATACTCCTGAAAACCCACTCTTACCAAAGAAAAGATTATACTTATACAAGGTGGGACAGAGCAAGGAGCATGAAGACACTTCATAATATCTGTCAAGTTATGTTATGAGGCTGTGAATGAAGCCTTGCTTAGCATAGTGAGAAAACACCTCTGCAGGCTGAAGCAGGACTGCAGTAATTGCTGCCTATTGCAGCCAGGACTGTGACTACCCTGAGAGGCTGCTCTCATAAATCTGCCCTCTCTAAAAGCTGCTTTGCTGAGTATGGGTTGCCTTTGTGGGGGATCTGAATTAGTGCTGGAAAGAGAAAATGCTGAACTGGACTTCAGCAATTTGTTGTGCCACTTTTCTAACCTCTTGAGGTCCAGAGAAAATATCTCTTCTCCTCCCTGTACCTTTGCTTCCTTAACCTTGAGCTGTGTTGAACAGTCTCTGATGGGACACATGCAGAGCTGCAGATGAGATTCTGAGTGTAATCTCTCTAAGTTTAACAGATTTTTTTCTTTAACTGTTAGAAGATGTTAAAGCTAAAAAATCATCACTGTTGTTTAATACCCATAAGCTGTGGTTGTCTGGATCTTGAAGGTAGAGTGTAGCTGTTAACACCTGCTAGCTAAGGATGCAGTTAATAATGTTTCCTGTTATCCCATCATTATATTCTTACTCTATCCAATGGGAAGCTTGCTTCTCATCCACTCCTGGGATAGCCCAGTTGGGCTACTGTTATCTCCCTTTGGGAGCCCCCAACCTTGTTTGCTGTGCCTTATGTGTGGAGCAGATATGAAGTGGTTGCCTATGGGTGTGGGGTCATTCTGGAGCAAATCCTTGACTCACCTTGTTTCCTAATGTGGGGCCTTATCCTACCTCTGGGACTCAAACAGCAAACTTGACCAAAAAGGCTGAGCAACACAGGTGTAATTTGACTACTGGAAGGCAGGTCAAAAAGATTTGAGGAGCAGGTTCACATAAAAGATCATGGGTTTTTTAACACAGCAGTGGACCTCCTAGTTGGAAGATGGCTAGACTTGATGATCCTGATGAGTCCCTTCCAAGTCAGCATATTCTGTGATTCTGCTCTCCTTTCTGTCTTTGTAGGTGATTTGTCAGGGACTGCTTCACACAGACCCAAAACAAGACAAACCAGGCCCAGGTGCTGGGCCAGCAAGCTGATAGTCACACCCCATTTTGCTCTGCAGCCTTGCCTTGTGCCCCTTTCTCCTAAGGGTGTTTTCTTATTTTTCCTGTTTCTTTTTCAATTCTGTATCCTTTCCTTTCTAACTCTTCTCCAGATTGAAGAAAAATAGCCTCAATTTATTTTAATGGTCCATATTTCTGTCTGTTAATGTTGCATCTGTTTTTGTACAAACTGTTCCAGTTCAAAGGGGAAAAGTTCTCAAAGAGGTTGCTCTCCACTTCTGGATGCTGATGTTTTGTCTTCTGAAAAATTGACTTTTCTGGTCACTGGTAAAATACATTTGGAAAGATATGGAGCATCTGTTCATAACTTGTCAAGCAGATGGAGCCAACTAAGTGAAAAAGCATTTTTATGCCCATAGCCCCTTTAAAACATTGCCTTCCAGCTGCTTGTTTCTTTAGAAAGGGTGTCTTGCAGATGACATACTGAGTTAACTGGAGTTTCTTTTGGTAAGTCCAAATGCCTGCAATCAGATGATGAATTAACTACAATACTGAGTCTGGATGGAATAATCTGAAAAATTTTCTATAACGCCTAAGCAGACTTAATTTAACGAGTCAGATCACTGTATTTTGTGCTGAGAAAACTGGGTTTTCCAGTTGAATGAAGTGCCTTGGATATGCCCCTGAAGTAGTGAGTGAACAGGATGATACAATTTAGACATTTAGAAAAATTTTGACAGCATTCCTGACAGAAGACATTCATGTAACAGGATAAGTACTTATAGGGCAAAAGGCAGTGGTGCATAATTATTTGGCAACTGGCTGAGAGATGCAAGTAGGAATTTCTGTTGGGAATTTTCATAGTGGTTCAAATGTTGCAGCATATTTGTTCCTGATGATTTGTTTAAACACTTTGCCTGTGTGGATGAAATTAAGTCTGCCCATAAAGGTAAAAACCACGGGTCTTATTGTCAGTTAATAGGATTGTTTATGTAGAGGAGTAGTAAATGAGGTATTTAGAATATTAAAATATTTCTTCTCCTGAAGTCAGTGATGGCCAACTAAACTGAGAGGCAATTCATTTTGCAAAATAATAAGTAATCCTCTACATAAAACTACCTGCAATTAGCAGAGGCTGTGAAAGAAGCCCAAGTTTTAGTGTGTGGGATTACTTGCCTTCACTCACTTTGGTAAAGGGATTCCTTTAAGTCTCACAGGCTGTTGCTGATCCTGCAGAGTTCAGGACAGCCCTTCCTGCTGACCTGGGAGAACTTTGCGTGGCGTGGAGTGGAAGGCAGTGCAGTCTCACAGCTACTTCACCCTCAGAGACAGGTTCTCCTCTCTGCAGATCCCTTCCCAGGTGTTCCTCTTCTGCAGCAGGCCAGCTGTCTTACAGCACTGCTAACCTGGAGAAGGGCTGGAGTTTGACATAGAAGATTTGGGCTGTGTGTTTGAGTATGTCTTTGAGGATGGGCATGTTCAGGTGGTCTTTGTGGCCAGGTCAGTTCTGTGCTAATGCTGACTTGCCTGGTTTTGGGAGAGAACACACCCAAACTCAGTCTGTTAAAAAGCAGAGGTGCTGTCAAATGAAACTGGGAGAAACCTTTTTGTGATTTTGTAGTCTTGTAGTAAACTGAATTTGTGTATTGCAAAAGCAGAAGTCTCTTTGTCTTCCTTATTCTATCTGCCACTGCTGCATGCAGCAAATGCTCTTTCTGCCTTGCTGGTGGTTGCACACTTCCTCCCTCTGCCCTCCTGCCAGCAACCTCAGCTTTACACCTAAGCTGTGTGAAGGAGAATTTTGTTTTTCATCTCATAAAAATCCAACTCTCTTCTCTGTTCACCTACCTTTGAACATAAATATAGTATATATAGTAGTGTATATAAAATGCTTGCAGACAGGCAACCAACTATTCTTCTGAGTCAGAAAAATAAGGAATTTACAAGTCTTTTATGTAAAATTTGGGCTATGACTCAATTTTCTTTCTCTACCATTCTTCTTTTCCTTCTTAAGTCCTCAGCTTTACCATCTGCACTCTCACTAGGGGCTGGGATTTGGCTATGTGTGAAGTAGGATAAGACAGCTGAAAAATTGTTCTAGGAAAAATTTCTACTGAAGGTGTTCTACATTTGAATAGCAAGTGCTGAAAAGGAAGCACTTCCCTGCTTCCCTCACTGACCCTATCATGACTGCTGCTGCTATTTTCCTGGGCTTTGTTTACCTTCAGGTAGATTCTGCTAGTACTAGAGAAATATTTCCACTTCAAGCATTTGCATTTATAAACCAAATGTCTTTCCTTTTCATATGTTCAGAAACTCCTTAATAGTCATTGTTGAGTAAACTGGGCTCAGCCTTTTAAACATTTACTGTCTTGCTTTTTTAGCCTGGGTTTGAAGAAGTGTGTGTATGGGCTTTTTCTTCCCCACGAGGACAACGTGAGCCAAAGCGTTCTGTAGCCGAATTCCATTCTCTCCTTTTTGGCAATTGCATAGAATAGCTTATGCTATGTGGGGTTTGGTGCAATTCCACTGGAATTTGCTAGATTTGCACTGATTTATACCTGGTGTGAATCTCATCTTTCCAAAATATTACTGATGCAACAGAAATGCAGGGCTGAAAATTCCTCAACTAAGGAGCAAAGTGAGCTTCCTTTTGTTTTGCAGTAAGTTAATAGATTATTGTTATCCCTGAATCTTTATCACTAACTTCAGTTTTCATTATCAGCTGGAAGAAGTTGAAATACTGTCAAGAGTATCAAAATAAGATCATTATTCAGTAGTTTCTGGTAGAGTGGAATCCCCAAAACCTTGTTATGACTATTTTAGAAGCCACCAGAGAACCTATCTCAAATGGATTTGCTAAACTTTCCAGATGCTGGGATAGATGTTAGGATTCCTGTGAGCAGCTTCCCTGTGCTGCTTCCAGTGGCAGTTTTTCAGCAGGGGCTCAGAAAGGATGGTATTTGGAAGTACTCTTTTCTGACTGGAACATAAATGAGAAGAGCCTTAGGATTTGTTTGGGGTTGTTTTGTTGGGGATGTTTTGCTGGGGTTTTTTTTCTGGTCATGTCATCCAGGCCTTGTTTTACGTAATAGAAACATTAATTTTATATTGTTGGCAGAGTATGAATCTCCCCATTTTGAGATGGTGCATCTCTTTTCCCTGCAAGCATCCAGGGAGTCCATAGTCTTGAACTAGAAGGATACTCATGACTAAGAAAAAGTCAGTTACTGAGCAAGAAGTGTTTCATTTCAGTCTTACGTGATGTCATTCACTTCTTCCTTCAAATCTTAGTTCTGTGTCCTTAGGTAGCTGAAGTTTCACACCTCAAGGCTGTTTTTCTGCAGCAGTTGAGCCAATTCCTGCACATGTTAGGCCTTGCAGTCAAAGAACTGCAACAGAGAATATACCATGTATAGAAGGCATTTGTTTGTATTGTCCCCAAAATAAACATTACTGCATTCTAAGGGTGTGTTTGCCTTTACAAGATTCCCTGCCTCCTAAAGAGCCTGGATTTTTTCATATATGACGGGGAGAGAAAGCAAAGTGAGGGACTGTGAAGGTAGTGGGGAAATCTGTTGGAGAGACACATCTGTAGAAGAGCCAATATCGTTTCTGGCAACAGCTTCAGGTCTTGAAGGTTAGTGGGATACCTTCCTCAGAGCTTGGCAATCAGCCTGTTGTACTACAATGTGCTATGCAGTCCTAAAAGCAAGGATCCACTTTATTTTCATGCAACTGCTTTCTTATCAGCAGCTAAATAAATTAAATCTAGATGTGTGGCTTCTAGGATTCTGTGTGTTGTGAGTTAAATTTGCTGCTGCAGCCAGTGTAGTTCATTGTAAGTTCAGTATGTTACTGAATATTTATGAATGAATTTTTTTTTGTGTTTTACAATGACATTTAGCAATACATTACAGCTAGAGCCAAATAAAATAAAACCTCTTACAGAAAGAGCAGACTTGGGGGAATATATCTCATCAGATTCTTGCTTTTCCTTGACAGATAGTTTGGGGACCTGTTCTGGAGTTTTATAAATTACTTGTTTGTGAATCTGGCATAAAATCCTGGCCTTGCTGAAGTTAAGGAGTGTTTTACTGCTGAGTCTAGCAGAGGTAACACTGGAATTCTTGCTTCTACCCCCCTGTCCTTCTCCGTTCCTGATGCGTGGGAGGTGCAGGGATGCAGACAGTGAGAGACAGGTCCCTTCCCTTCAGCTCAAGAAGTGACTGCATGGAAGCATTCTTGGAGCTGGGGTATCTGTAGAGAATAAACTTTTTTCCATATCCTCTGCTCCCAATTCTGTTTCCATAACTCTCCCTCCCACCTCCCATGCACTCTACCTCTCTGAGATTTTCTGTGGAGAGCAGGGAAAGAAAACCTTGGAGGAAAGATTGCTGGCTGTTAGCTGAAGCAGGTTCTGCCTTGAATGTTTACATTTGCTGAAGGAAGGAAGGAAGACTGTTTAGATTTGCCTGTGCTTTAAGGGTCTGGACAATCTTTGCATTTACTTTTCTGTATCAATACAGTAAAACCTGACAAAGAGGTTTTAAACTTGACCCTCATGCAGTGTTCTTTCCTAGCACTGACCAATATGTTTTAGCTCTGTATGGTAAGATTGTTTTCTTTGCTACTTTGCTTAGATCAGTTTTCAAGCTGAGCCAAGGGACTTGCTTCCTATATTCTTGGAAGTTCTTGTTTTGTGCTTGGAATACTTTTGATAATTGTTTTTTTCTGATGAATTCTCTAAAGTCAAGCTTTCTGATTTTTTTTGACCTCACAGGTTTTGTCCTGCCCTTCTCCATTGGTGCAATAAATTGTTTTAATTTGCTGGAAAATGTTTTTACTGAGATCTTTATATTTATAATGGCTCTTTTCAGGCTAAGGTAGAAATGAATAGCATATGGCTATTGTGAGAATAAAATATTAATTTTGGCAAATTTAGTCAATTCACTGTGGGTGTTCTTAGCCTTTAAAACAAAATTATCACATATTTGGCACAACTATCAAGTGCCTGGGTTTCAATTCTAAGCCTTAATCACCAAATGAAGAGAGCAATGTATTATTAACATGTTAGGAAGAGACAGTAGCTATGGCTGTGTGAGCTGAGGGTGGCTGTTCTACATGGCTGCTACATGGTAGGCAAGAGGACAGATTGCAGTTGGGGCAGTCTGCAGCAATTAATATACTCAGAATGGGCTGGTCTCCATGGTATGTTTGAATTGAGCCTTCCAGAACAATGAGTTTGGATTCTAAACCAAAAGATTTTGCAGGTGATGTTTAATGTCATCCTGAGCATTCCACTGTATCTTGGTCCATTGTTACTATCAAATCTCAAGGAAACAGAGATTTATGCATTGAAAAGCAACAGAGAAGTATTAATTGGTTCATTAGAGACCCACTGATCATAAATACCTGCATAGCACAGCATCTAATGGGCAATGCTGTGTGGCAGCAGCACAGGCAGTATCACTTACAACTTCATTGTGCAGAGTGCTGACAGCTCCTGCAGAATCCTCTCCTTGGGAAATGAGGAAAGTCAGTGTTACATCGGAGGGCATTTGAGCTTTTTTTTATCTGCATGGATACATTCGAGTCACCTTCACTCATTTCTGAGTACTTCACCCCTCCTCTGACTGCAGTCCAGAATGACATTTGCATTTCAAATGGCATATTGTGGCCCAGTGGTGTTATTGGTGATGAATCTCATTTTCATGAGCATTAACAAAGCTGGGCTTCAGAAAGTATGTCAGTGCCTCTGTGCTTCACTGGAGCATGATCTTCTGTAGCACCACCAGCTGATGGAAAATACTGGGCTGGAGACCAGGCCATTTCCCTTTTGTTTGATACAATATGGTCTGGTCTAAGATACTCCGTGTCCTTATGAAAGGATTGATGACTCTATGGAAGGAGACCCCAAAACTGGGACAGATCTCGATGACACCATCACTGTTAGGAGCTGACTGGTGCTGTCAGTTATGGATTCATGAACTGCCTTTGGCATTAGTGTTTGAAAGCTGGGGAGCCAGCCTTGAAGGATTTGGATGTCTTTTGCAGACAACGGGGAATTTGAGAGGGGGAACTAAATGAAAACTTCCTCAAATATTAACATTTTTCATTCACATAAAACCTAGTTTCCAGAAAAATGTAATACTTTCTAAGAATACTTGGGAAGTTGTACAATGTTCTTGAGTTCTACTTTTTACACAGTAAATTAGATGCATGTATTTGCATGTAGGTCTGTGCAGACAGACATTGGGTGGGAGTCAGATTGCCCAAAGGGAGAGCAAGTCTCAGCTACCCTGCCTGTAATTTCTGCTCCCTGTCTGGACTGCTGTTTGGAAGTGGTGTGACTGTATATACTGGCTCTTGGAGGAAAACTTTGTCTTCTGCTGTCTCTCATATGCTAAGAGAAGAGGAGAGGAAAAAGGATGGGGAAGGGAAGAGGAAAAGTTCATTTCCTTAACAAGATTTTGATATTAGATTTTTTTTTTCTGGAAACGAGTGTACCACTACCAGAACATATGTTGGGTTGTAACTTGAAGATCTTTTGATAATGTGCAAAATGCCTTCCAAAACCTTTGAATAAGGCATTTTGAGATTGAACCAGTTAACTACTACCAAGCATTTCTCATTGGTTTTTGGCACTGTTCAACGGATCCATGAGGTTTTCACTTTGTTTTTGAAGGCCCTGTTCAAGACTGGAAGTACTGGAAAGTATCTGGAAAGTGACTTGAAGCAATAGTTTTGTATCAAGCTTTGTTTCAATTGTGTGAAAGTTGTGTAATGAGATTACTGGCAAAGCAGAATAATAAATTATGAATAGAACTTAAATGACTGTCTGTCTCATGTTCTGAAACAGCTTCAGTCCAGGAGTCAGGACTGATCTGGGATTGGGAGCTGGTGTTTTTGTTTGTAACAAGAGCATAAGCTTCCTGCAGGTTATTAAACTGTGGCAGCATCCTACTGTAGCAGAAATGAGTCTCTTGACTGAAGTGCTGGATAACAGGGGTTGGTATTTTGATGTATATATATATATATACATATATATACACACACACACACACACACACACACACACACACACATATATATATATATATATATATATATATATATATATATTTGGTATATCCCCTGCTGTGGTGTCCGATTGACTCATAGAACATTTATTCTTCCAAGCTTAGTCCTCAACTTCCAGTTTGTAAATAAGGGCCATTGATTAGCCCAGGAATGTGAGTGTATGGAACCTTGAACTTGATCCTTCCAGCTCCTGGGTTGGTAGCCCCCAGAGCCCCCCTTCACCCGGCGTGCTGCCCGTGCCTGCCTCGCTGGCCCTGCTGCCCTCTGCACACTCGGGATGTGCTCGGGATGTGTCCCTGCCCTGCTCCTTCAGCCAGGGCTGCAGGGCAGGGTTAAACACAGGGATTAACATGATGACTGGCATCTGGCTGTTTCTTTAGAACAGTTCACAATGGAAAATTCATTTTCTTTTTAAAGCTGTAGCATTTTATGAAAGAACATGGGGTGATTTTTATTTTTTTTTTTCTTGAGTGATGATTTCACTAGGTTTCTATGTTAGCTCTATTCTTACTTGAATATTTTTAAGGCTAACACAAAAACTTCCTAAAGTGTTTTTTGTAGAACAGTTTGAAAAATTTAGAAACATATCTTCATGCATTTTGGTTCATGTGTATGCATGCAAACATTTGATTTCTTTCAAAACCAGGAAGATTTTTTTTTCTTTTTTTCTCCTTTTTTTTTCCTTTTTTCTCTTTCTTTCTATTTTTTTTTTCTTTTTTAAAGTAATCAGGTTGCTCTTTCTAGACCTGGTGTCAGTAACTCTCCCTCTGATCATGACAGCTAGAATTGGAGCCCTCTTTAATTTGGAGTGTTTTTAATACTGCTCTAAGCTCCTGATTAATGTTACAGGAGGTTGGTTGAGAGTAAATTGAGATGCTCTCTCCTGCAGGATTTAAATGTGCTGTTTCCATTGCCACATCCTGCTGATATAGTGGTTAAGGATTAAATTGAAGATCTAATTTGATGTGGGGTCTAATTATAAGCCTAGGAGCCTTAAAAGCATATATTGCATTTATTATTCATTCAGTGTGTTCTCGAGGTACTGCAGCCTTTATTTACGGTTTAATGCATATGTTGGCTGACTCGGATGTATTATAATCTCCTTTTCCCCTACCCTACTCCTGTGATCAATAAAGCCTGCTTTGGATTATTATTTTTTTTTAAACAGAAAATGCAACTTTGGAAACCATAAAAAATACTGCAGTTTCCTTTCGATGGGAGCATGTTCTGCTCTTGCAAAAGAACCAATATTGCCATCTAGTGGGAGTGAAGATTTGGACCTGTCATGCTCCTCCCTCTAGATCCCTGTTGTCTAGCAGCTCTCTTGGAGGCATCATGTACGTTTCTAATGAAGGTGCAGGAGTTCTCTGGCCCCAAACGGTGGAGAAAGCCTCGCTGTTTTATTGCTGAAGTTACTCTTGCATGTATTGCTGGGAAATAGAAATATTTTGCAGGTGTATAGATCCAAACGTGGTTCTTTCCAAGCTGCTTTCTAAAGAGTACTGTCAAAGGAAGCACAAGGTAGTTTCTCTATGCTAAGGTCTGTCTGGGTAATGTTACTTTTTCAGTGCCTCTGCAACATGTAATTGAATTTAAGCCTTTGAATGTGCCAATTTTCTAACGCCCGTAAAGACTATCAGAAAAATACATATTTTTCAAGCCTTTGTGCAGCACATATATTGAAAGTGTTCTAGTATATATCTGCAAAATCATATTGAAAATGTTCAGTGAAACAGAGCAGGAGGTAGGATTTGGCTGAAGCTTTGGGATAAAGTGATTTGCAGAATGTTTTTTTTCTTCCTTTCCCCCCCCTTCATGTCATTTCAAGGCCCTCTAGGGGTTTCTAGAGATGGAGCTAGGATGACACCTCATTAAATTAATTTTTTTGTTCCTTTGTAACACTATATTCAGCTTTTGTTGCCTTGTTACACTTTTTCTTCTGAAACTGCAGCTGCCTAGAATCAGCTAAGTAGCAGTGGTTTTTTCGTGGATTTAATCATAACATCTAATTAATCTCCCTGCTTTA